>NC_087193.1:12712383-12714883 GCF_035594125.1 Scylla paramamosain | reverse complement strand
CAACAACACCAATAATAATAATAATAATAATAATAATAATAATAATAATAATAACAATAATAATAACAAGAGCAACAATTACACTACTACATGTTATTTTGAAACGTAAAAATTAATCATAACACTTTTAATTAATATATTTTCTCATAGAGAGAGAGAGAGAGAGAGAGAGAGAGAGAGAGAGAGAGAGAGAGAGAGAGAGAGAGAGAGAGAGAGAGAGAGAATCTTATTTCCCTACATATATATTTATCTACATTACAGCCTCTTTAGGGTAGGTCAGATAAGGTTACATTAGGTTAGGTACGTGCCTGGTTGAGATGCAGCAGGGGGAACAGGAGTGACAGGGGCGTGGCATGGGAAAAATAAGTTGCAGTAGTGTTAGTAATGGATCTGAATAGTTATAGGTAGCAGTGTTGGGTTACGTGTGGTAGGGTGTGGCAGGGATTGGCAGGGGCTGGTTAGAAGGTAGCAGGGTGGTGGCAGGGGTTAGGAAGGCTGTGGCATTAGAGAAAAAGGAAGTTATATTGGTATTGGAATGGAATTTTCAAAAGATGCAGGGTTTGGCAGGGGAGAGAAAGGAAGTTATAGTAGGAATCATCTGGCAGGGGTGGGCAGGGACTGAAGGTACTTAGGGGTTAGGAAGGGCGTGGCAGAGGTGGGCAGGAGGTAATTAGGAAGGGGCAGGATGGTGATATGGATTACAAAGACTGGACATGGCGGTAGGAATTGGTAGGGGGTAGTTATGAGGTGGTAGGGTGGTGATGGGGGTTAGGAATGGTGTGGCAGGGGTGGTAGGGACTGATATGGACTATTTAAGAGCTGGCACGACTAGTGAGGGTGGTAGCAGAGTTTGGTAAGGCTGTGGCAGGGTGGTGGTAGGTGGCTGAGTGGTGGCAGGGTGGTGGCAGGGGTTGAAATGGCTGTGGCAGGGTGGTGGCAGGGGTTGGGAAGGGTGTGGCAGGGGTCGGGGATGGGGGGTACACGCAGCGTACAGTAAATTTAACTGTAACACCGTAACAAGCAGATGAGGCGTGTGGTGACGCATGTAACGGCCCTCCTCCTCCTCCTCCTCCTCCTCCTCCTCCTCCCCCTCCTCCCCCTCCTCCTCCTCCTCCTCCTCCTCCGTGTATGTGCTACTTCTTTTCTTCCTTTCTTCCTTTTTTCCTTCTCTCTTTCTAACTATTGCTGCTACTTCTATTTTTTCCTCCTCCTCCTCCTCTTCCTCCTCCTTTTTCTCTCTTTAAATACTACTACTACTACTACTACTACTACTACTACTACTACTACTACTACTACTACTACTACTAGTCTCCATCCTCCTCTTCCTCTTCCTCTTCCTCTTATTTTTCCTCCTCTTCCTCCGCCACCTCCTCCTCCTCACTAATTATAACAGCAATAGATCATGTGTGTGTGTGTGTGTGTGTGTGTGTGTGTGTGTGTGTGTGTGTGTGTGTTATTTACTAGGTAATTGTGTTAAGGCTTCACGCTCTTAGTTCCGGCACACACACACACACACACACACACACACACACACACACACACACACACACACACACACACACACACACACACACACACACTTCTTTAATTTCCTTCTATTTAACTTCTTTATTATTTTTACATCTCTCTCTCTCTCTCTCTCTCTCTCTCTCTCTCTCTCTCTCTCTCTCTCTCTCTCTCTCTCTCTCTCTCTCTCTCTCTCTCTCTCACCCGTCTCATTAACTGCTAATATTACCTTCTTGTTCATCATTTTATTCACTCATTCATTCACGCCTCGCTAGTCTATTTCATTCATTCATTCATTCATTCATTCAATCATTCTTTAATTAATTTCTGTGTTCCCTCATATCAATCCTTTAATTTGAATCATTTCTGTCATTCATTATTCTCTCTCTCTCTCTCTCTCTCTCTCTCTCTCTCTCTCTCTCTCTCTCTCTCTCTCTCTCTCTCTCTCTCTCTCTCTCTCTCTCTCTCTCTCTCTCATTTACGTCTTCTCAACCTTATTTATGCTAACCCACGTATTATAATTTACTTAAGCGCTGTTTAGGTTCTGTTATTGTACATCCCTATCAAAAATCTTAATATTTTTCTCTTTTCATCATTATCAATGCCTATCTACTTGTTATCTGTATTTATCTTATCCCAATCTGGTTTTATTATTAGTTACCCCTTGCCAAACAGTAATTATCATCATCAGGCATCAAATTAGTATTCTTCGTCTTGTCTCAATTTAAATATGACAGCCGTTAAAATTATTAGGTGGTTATCAAGCTTTTTTTCTTTTCTTTTTTTTTTTATGACTGCAGTAATAGTTTAGCAAGAAATTGGCTCTCAAATCGAGTGGCGGATGAATGGAACAGAGTGGGTGTGATCTGACTGTTAGTGCCGAGTCATTAGGAAGCTTTTAAAGAAAGATTGAGTACATTTATGGATGGGGATGAGAGGTGGAGACGGCCAGGCATGTTTTATACAGGGACTGCCACGTGTAGGCCTGATGGCT
>NC_087193.1:12667383-12707383 GCF_035594125.1 Scylla paramamosain | reverse complement strand
CAAGGTATGGGCCGGTGCTGGTGAGAGAGAAAGAGTGTGAGTGTGTGAGAGAGTGAGAGAGTAAACATATGTGTGAGAGAGTGAGAGAGAAACCATGTGTGAGAGAGTGAGAGAGAAAGCATATGTGTGAGAGTGAGAGAGTAAGCATATAATTATGTGAGAGAGATACCATATGTGTGAGAGAGAGAGAGAGAGAGAGAGAGAGAGAGAGAGAGAGAGAGAGAGAGAGAGAGAGAGAGAGAGAGAGAGAGAGAGAGAGAGACAGTGTGTGTGTGTGTGTGTGTGTGTGTGTGTTTTGGGAGGGTATTGGGGGTTGGAGTGAGAGAGGGAGAGAGAGAGAGAGAGAGAGAGAGAGAGAGAGAGAGAGAGAGAGAGAGAGAGAGAGAGAGAGAGAGAACAATAATGATCTAACTACCTCACCTGTCTATCCTCACATGGTCTTATTATTCACCTGGTCTATCTGTCTCACCTGTCTATCTTCATGTGGCCTCATCACTTCACCTACCTGTCCTTACATGGCCTAATCAGCTCTCTTCCCCCCATTCCTCCTCCTCCAGGGTTTCTTCAGACGCAGCATTCAGAAGCAGATTGAGTACCGGTGCTTGCGTGATGGGAAGTGCCTGGTGATCAGACTCAACAGAAACAGATGCCAGTACTGCCGCTTCAAGAAATGCCTTGCTGTGGGCATGTCCAGAGATTGTGAGTATTAAATATCATACACTTCCTGTCTAAAGTATCGTGCATTATAAGGACTTTATGGTTGGTGGCCTGTCATAGATATTGTACACTCCTGGTCAAAAGTGGTGGACTGTCATAAACTTTGTACACTCCCACTTAAAGGTATCATATTTAGAAGAATATAAGAACGTATCATATTTCACCTTGCCTTAACTTACCTAGAAATTGATGGATAAACTGATAGGTAGATACATACATACATACATACATGGGTAGGTAGAGAGATAGATAAACAAACAAATGAATGAATAAACTAACCTATTTTAGCATACCTTACCTTATCTTAACCTAACCCAATACACAACCCTACCTACCTACTCCTTACACACACACACACACACACACACACACACACTCGAGGGGCCTTTAATTAAGCACAAGAACACCTGTTATGACTACACTTGAGGAATCTTTAGGTGTAGCCACGGTTACCTGGCAACACTCACCCCACCTGTCTATTCCCCAAGTGTACATATTGCAGCACCACACAGCCAACACAGGTAGCTTTAATCAGTCCATCACTCTACCTGTAATCTGCACCACCTCACCTCAGTAATATTACCTGTAGTGGCTGGGAAGTTAGTGTTTTGTTATATTTGTTTGTTTTATTTATTTGTTAGTTTAGTTTTGAGTTTCAATGGAGGTTTTGATGTTTTTTTTAATTCCTTTTTTTTCATGTGTGTGTATTTATTTTTTTCTGCTTTAATTAATTTAGTTGTTTGTTTATTTGTTTATTTGTTTTTTGTGTTAGCACTTTTTTTCTTTTTGTTTTCTGTTTTCTATTGATTTATAAGACATTGCTATTATTTCCTGTTTCTTTTCTTCTTATTATTATTATTCTTATACTCCTTCTATCTCTTCTCATCTTACTTTTCAATCCTCTCTTTCTTCTCCCCATATACTCTCACCTCCCAAATCCCAGTGTCTCTCCCTCCTTCATCCCAACATCTCTCCCCCTTCCTTCATCTCAGCATCTTTTCCCTTTCCTTCATCCTAGTGTCTCTCCCTCTTCATCCCAGCATCTCTCCCTCTTCATCCCAGCATCTCTCCCTGCAGCTGTGAGATATGGCCGCGTTCCCAAGAGATCACGAGAGAGAGAGGGTGACGGGCGTGGTGATGGGGGGTCTGGGACGGCTGAGGGTGTGTCCCGGGAGGTGGAAAACAAGCAGCTAGCAATCTATGACATCATCCTCACCATCTCTCAGGCACATCACGCCAACTGCGCCTTCACTGAGGAGAAGACCCGTGCCCTCGTCAGGAAACCAATACCTTTTGTGAGTGTTTAGGGATGGGGAGAGGGAAGGAAAGGTGGTTTAGATGGGGAGGTGGTATTTTATTTATTTATTTTTTATTTATTTATTTTTTTCGGGTATTGTTTAAGAGTTGTATTTCATCTCTCTCTTTCTATCATGTTTTCGTTCTTTTTGTTCTTGTTCTTTATTTTTTTCTGTTTTAGAGTATTTACCCTCTATTTCCTCTCTCTCTTTCTCTCTGTCTTTCTCCTTTTCTTCTTTCCTGTGCCTTTCTCTTTTTCTTGTCTCTTATTTTAATCTGTCCACCTCTATCTCTCTCTCTCTCCCATTTTTCTGTCAGTCTTCTCTCCTCTTTTCTTCCTCCCCATATCCTCTTCTCATTTCTCTTGCTTTCCATATCCTTTCTTTATCTCCCTTTCCATCTCTCCCTTTCATTTCCTACTTTCTGTATCCTCTCTCACTCCCTATCCTCTCCTTCCCTCCTATACCCTGTGCCTCTCACCTCAACCTCTCTTGTTCTACCCTAACCCAAGTTCTATCTTCCCAGAACACGGCGGAGGTGACCAGTGACCCTGAAGTGGCCTCCTCTACCGTGGATGCCCTGGAACAGCAGAAGATAAGCATGTGGCAGAGCTTTGCAGTGTTCATGACGCCCTCTATACAACGTGTGGTGGAATTTGCCAAGAGAGTACCAGGTAAGAAAGAGGACTTGACTTTCTGCTTTCTCTCACATCTATTCTGTCCACCTGCCTAGTGCAAGAGTTAAGTGGTATTGTTATGTCTTTCATTCATTTTTTGCTGGTAAACTGGAACTCCCTGCCTGCCTCTGTATTTCATCTTACCAAGGCTATCTGCCCTCTCTCACCCCTAGTCTGTCCATGTCCCTAATGTAAGAGTTATCCAATATTCTAAATCTTTCACTCCTTTTCTCCCCACCTCCCTAATGCAAGAGTCAACCAGTGTTTTCAGTCTTTCATCCCTTTCACTGGTAAACTCTGGAACTCCCTGACTTCATCAAGACAGTACCAGGGGAGGGAACATAAGACCATAAGAACAAAAGAACACAAGGGTTGGTGCAGGAAGCCATCAAGCAGTCCCTTTATAAATCATGCTGCTCTCTCTCTCTCTCTCTCTCTCTCTCTCTCTCTCTCTCTCTCTCTCTCTCTCTCTCTCTCTCTCTCTCTCTCTCTCTCTCTCTCTCTCTCTCTCTCTCTCTCTCTCTCTCTCTCTCTCTCTCTCTCTCTGCTTTTGTAAGGTGATAATAGCCATAGCAGAAGTAGTAATAGTATGAGGGAAAGAGTGAGAGAGAGAGAGAGAGAGAGAGAGAGAGAGAGAGAGAGAGAGAGAGAGAGAGAGAGAGAGAGAGAGAGAGAGAGAGAGAGCGCTGAGAAACAAGGAAGAAATATAAAAGTGAGGATTAAAGAAAGTAAAGAAGAAAGACGTAAAGAGAAAGGGAGAGAGAGAGAGAGAGAGAGAGAGAGAGAGAGAGAGAGAGAGAGAGAGAGAGAGAGAGAGAGAGAGAGAGAGAGAGAGAGAGAGAGAAGCAGAAAAGAATAAAAGGAAAACTGACAGACAGGAAAAAGGAAATAACGTAAAAGAACAAAACAAAATGGAAAGGGAAAGAAAAAGGAAGAATAAAAACAAAAATATATAAAAATTCAAGAAATACAAAACACAGAAAGAGAGAAAAAGAACAATGCATTTTTTTTCAGCTTTTATTTCACTTTTTTATTCATTCATCTAAAAAAGTTGAAAAAAATCAATAAAAAAATTACCAATATTCTTAAAAAAAATCATATCATTGTCATGTCTAACCATAGTATTCTGAAATGCTCTGCTCTCTCACTATGACTTTCTCAGATAATTAGCCGGGCTCTCAAGAGTGTTTCCCCTGTTAATAATGTAGAATTGTTTTTAATCTGTCACCAGGGACTGCCACGTGTAAGCCTGGTCACTTATTGCAGCTTCCCTTATTTCTTATGTTCTTATGTTCTTATGTACTAGAACTGAAAGAATACCCTTAAAAACCTGTGTCACTTCAGCACAACTACATTTCAAGACCACAGACTGAAGTGACACAGGTTTTTAAGGGTGTTTTTACAGTTCTAGTGACAGATTAACAAGATTTTTCATTATTAACAGCAGAAACACTCAATGACGTGGCTGATCATCTCTGTGACATTTGAAAATAGTCATGGTGAGAGTACAAAAGAGAATCAGAATTTATCTCTTTCTTTCATTCTAACTTTTCTCTCTCTGCAAATTTCTCTTTTTCTCTCTTTTCTCTCCCTTTAACCCTCTCTTCCTCTCTCCCTGTTAAACCCTTTTTTCCTTTTTTTCCTCTCCTTGTAACCTTTTTTTCCTTTTTTCCTCTCTACAAAGCTCTTCTTTCTTCTCTTTCCCTCTCTCATTGCCTCCTTTTCTCTCTACAAATCCTTTTTTGCTCTCTCCCTACAAACTTCTTTCTCTCTCATTCTCTCCCTATAAACCTCTAATTTCCTCTGTTTCCCTACAAGTTTCTTTCCCTCCCTTTCCTTATAAACCTATTTCCCTTTCATTCACTCCCTACAAACCTCCTTCCTTCTCTTTCTAACCCTGTAAACCTCTAATTCCCTCAGTTTCTCTCCTTACAAACTCCTCTGTCACTCCCTCCTCCCTCCCTGCTCATCACCACCTCTTACTGCACACACAGGGTTCTCTGAGCTGTCCCAGGACGACCAACTGATTCTGATTAAGGTTGGCTTCCTGGAGGTGTGGTTGACGCATGTGAGTCGGATGGTCAGTGCCCTGGACAACACCCTTACCTTCAGCGACGGCTCCTATGTGACCCGCACCCAGATGGAGGTCATGTTTGATGTGAGTATTGCTTCTGTGGGTCATGGTGAAGGCTTGCATTGCCTCTGTGTGTCATTGGTGTGAGTAATGCTTTTTTACTTCAGTATTTTCATTTCCAGCCTTTTATTTGTCTTCCTGTACCAGTTTCAGCTCACAATGTTCCTCTTTTTTAATGCTTTCTTATTCAAACATCTGTGAGTCTTATGTGACTAATACTCTTTGGGATTTGGTGGCTTGTATGAGTTTCCTTCAGTTGTGTATGTCCCTTGCACCTTCCAAAACCACCTTCTTGTTCTTGTTCCTCATCTCTTTGACTGTTTTCTAGAGTGAGTGAGAGGTTGGTGCCTTGTATGAGCCTCCTCTGCATCCTTCTCTGTGCCTCCCATCGCTTGCAGTTCCACCACAGATCCATCAGTTGAGGGGATGGACATTTCACAACCAAGGAGAGGATGTGACCTACCTTTCATAGTAGCATCACACTGTCCTATCATTTACTAACATGCCTCTGGTCAGTCTAGTGGTGACATCTAAACAACAAGGCATCTCAGCACTGCAAAACACACACAGCATCACCTATCCACACTGTACATTGCTCCTACACTCAAGTACAGGCTAAAAATTCATTATATTCAGCATCCCAGCTTTATCTATTCTGCATTCCAACCTGATTTTAGTCTCACTGTAATCTTTGCAATGTGTGACCTAAATTGTTGTTGATTTCCTGCTCTTACAAATTGAACTGTGTAAAACTGTTGTGCTTTTAAACATTGCTTGAGTTGTGAGTTTCCAGAGAGAGAGAGAGAGAGAGAGAGAGAGAGAGAGAGAGAGAGAGAGAGAGAGAGAGAGAGAGAGAGAGAGAGAGAGAGAGAGAGAGAGAGAGAGAGAGAGAGGGCTGGGAGGTGTTGTAATATGGTGTATGGAGAGAAGGAGGAAAAGGAGGAGGTGGAGGAGGAGAGAAAGGTGTGATGGTTGGTTAGTGAAGTGTGAAAACTATTGAGAGAGAGAGAGAGAGAGAGAGAGAGAGAGAGAGAGAGAGAGAGAGAGAGAGAGAGAGAGAGAGAGAGAGAGAGAGTAGTGATGGGTGGTCAGTGGAGTGTAAAAGATAGTAAGATAGAAGCAGAAGGAAGTGAATTAATGGTTGGTATGAATGGAGAGAGAGAGAGAGAGAGAGAGAGAGAGAGAGAGAGAGAGAGAGAGAGAGAGAGAGAGAGAGAGAGAGAGAGAGAGAGAGAGAGAGAGAACCCTCACTTCCCATTTCTTCATTATTTCTATTCTATCTTTCTCTCTACTTCCCATTCCTCCTTTCCTCTTCTTACTCTCCTCTCTGCTGCTATACTTACCTTTTCTCTCTTCTCTTCCTCCTATCTTCTTCCTTTGTGTTCCTTAGTGTTCCCACCAAGCCTTATTCAATTAAACTCAAACTTCTTATCTTTGTTTCTCTCTGTGTCAAATCTCACCTAACCTTATCTAGTACAGGAGAACCACATATCTTTATCTTCCTTTCTATTATATTCCTTACCAAACCTTAGCCATAGTAGCAGTAGTAGTAGTAGTAGTAGTAGTAGTAATAGTAGTAGTAGTAGTAGTAGTAGTAGTAGTAGTAGTAGTAGTAGTAGTAGTAGTAGTAGTGCTTTCAAGACCTTACCTACACATATTCCCCAGCCTCTCCTCTTTCCCTCACTTAAAAATAACCCCTTTCCCTCTCCATTGTCTTTTGTCTCTCTCTCTCTCTCTCTCTCTCTCTCTCTCTCTCTCTCTCTCTCTCTCTCTCTCTCTCTCTCTCTCTCTCTCTCTCTCTCTCTCTCTCTCTCTCTCTCTCTCTCTCTCTCTCTCTCTCTCTTTCTGTTCCAAACCTAACCTAATCTCACCAAACTATCTACTACAGGTAAAGTTCACATCCTTCCTTATCTTCTTCTGTCTGTTCTGCCCCTCACCAAACCTCCTGTCTATGTGTTTGTCTGTTTCCTGAACCTCACCAAGCCTTATGAATGACAGGAAACATTGCATCTCTGTCTTCTATCCTCCAAGCCTCACCAAACCTTAACTTATACATGAAAACTTCAAATATTTATCTCCCTCTCTATTGCACCTCTCTGCAAAGCTTAGCTGTAAGCTTTGCATTGTATTTTTTGTTTCCTTGTGTTCTGTTCCTCATCAAAGCTTATTTATTGCTGAAAGCCACTTTATCTTTGTTTTCTCTTTATCCTGCCTTTTCACCAATACTCACCCACTGGAATCTCATATCTTTGCCTATCTATACTCAAAGCTTCACCAAACTTTACCCACTACAGGAAAGCACATCTTTATCCTCATCTCTCTCTCTCTCTCACCCACAGGAGGACTTTGTATCAGCGCTGTTCAACTTTGCTCTGACGTTCAACAACCTGAACCTGAACGACACAGAGTTGGCGCTGTTCACGGCCGTGGTGCTGCTGACGGCTGACCGCCCCGGCATTACTGACAGCAAGGCCATCGAACACCAGCAGGACAAAATTATTGAGGCGCTCAGGGTCCAGGTGAGAGGGAGAAGGAGAGAAAGAGAGAATTGATAGTAAATAACTAGATAAACAGAATTTTTAACAGAGGAATCATCAAGAAATAAGTGAGAGAAAGAGACACAGAGAGAAAGAGAAAACAAAAACACAAAAGAGAACCCCCCCCAAAAAAAAAACACCAAAACACACCATAACAATTAAAAACACAGTTAAAACACACCTAAAACACCCCAAAGCAGACACAGATGTAACTTCCACTAACCCTTCTTCTACCCCTTCTGCAGGTGGGGAGGAACCATGCCAGCGAGACGCACCTCTTCCCCAACGTGGTGATGCGGATGCCTGAGCTGCGGCAGATTGGGGCGCGTCACCACGAACACCTCAACTGGTTTCGCTCCAACTGGTCCAGACTCAAGCTGCCGCCACTCTTTGCCGAGATCTTTGACATCCCCAAGTGTGAAGAGGACCTTTTATGAGGGGCTGGTCAATAGGTGAGGCTGAGGAGAAGCTGGGAAGGATTTGGAGTTGTTGTGAGGACTGGGGAGAGGCTGGGGAAGACCTGGGAGTGTTATGAGGGATGGATAATGATTAAGTGAAGCTGGGAGAACTTTATATGAGGAGCTACTTAATAGATGAGGCTGGGGAGAGGCTGGGGCTGTTTTGAGGGACTCGGGGAGACCTGGGGGTGCTGTGAGGGGCTGGGAGGCTAGATAGTGAGGAATTTATGGATAGATGAGGCTGGGGATGTGTTGTTAGGGGCTGGGAAGGGTCTGGGAGCATAAGAGAGCCTAAATTGACAGGTGCTGGCCAATAGATAAGGCTTTGGAAGACCTCTGAGTGTTATAAGGAGGACTGAATTATGATACTGAGACACTGGGAGGATTCAGTCTTAAGGGGCTGTGGACTAGGTGAGGCTGGGATGGGCTGGGATTCTGTAGGACTAAATTATGATAGATAGAACTGAATTGACAAGACTAGGATGGGGCTGGGATACTAAAAAGAGACTAAACTCGCTTATTCATTCATTTTGTCTGTGTGTGTGTGTGTGTGTGTGTGTGTGTGTGTGTGTGTGTGTGTGTGTGTGTGTGTGTAATAATAATAATAATAATAATAATAATAATAATAATAATAATAATAATAAACGGTTTATTATTTAGGCAGTTAACAAACTGAAAATGTACAGAGGGGGTGGGGAAATACTTAACATTAATCCTAAAGGTAAGTCTAATCTAGAAAGGACTATTAATTGATGGCTCGCACCATGGTGGGAATCGCATTGAGTCTGTACCGGTCCGTGCACAGCACCTTTAGGGGCGTTATCTTGTTGTGGTGTCTGGTGGCACGGACCGGGCAAGGCGCGTCAGGCAGCTGGCTGGTCAGGTCAAGCTGGCCGTGGCTGCTCGAGAGCGCCTAAGGTCACACGTCCTGCCTGTGTGAGGTCAAGACCGTGTGTGTGATGTGTGTGTGTGTGTGTGTGTGTGTGTGTGTGTGTGTGTGTGTGTGTGTGTGTGTGTGTGTGTGTGTGTGTGTGTGTGTGTGTGTGTGAAGCCAAACTCCCTCACTCATATACTCACTAATCTTTCCTAATTTTTTTCAGGTGATTAATTAATGAGATAGTGTTTTGATGCCTCACTGCCTCACCACCACCACCACACCACACCACACCACCACAGGGAGCCATAGAGGTTATCCGCCACCACTCATCCACCCACACCTGCCCTCCACTCATCCACCAGCCAGTCACAGTAATAGACTTGACTGGATGAAGAGGAGGAGGAGGAAGGAAAGATGAGGAGGGCAAAAAAGAAGAGGAGGATGAAAAGGAAGGATAAGAGGATGTCTGAAGGAAGAGGAGGAAGAGAGGTACCTATGGATAACCCAGCTGGTATCCTAAATCATTCACAAATCCTTAGGAGGTGAAATAGGATAGATTTGGGTATCCTAGCACTCCTTACCAGTATCCTGCATCCTTCCTGCATGGCATGGGTGGCATGGATGCAAGGATGGTGGCCTGAGAGGTGGACACAGTGGGTAAGATGGATAGGCAAGGCTGTGGCATCCTACAAGTGGTGGTTCCCTTGCTATCCTACAGTGTGGTGGTCCCTGTGCCCTCAAGTGTCTCCTCTGCGATGGAGATCCTTCCTGCCTTATTTGATTACATTACTGCCCCTGCCATCCCCCACAGACACTCCTGCGACCCCTGGAGCTGCCACTGCACCCCTGAGTGTCCCTGAGGGTGACCCTGAGCCAGAGTGCCGAGGAATGGTTAGGGAATGGTTAGGGAAAGCCGCGCAATGAGGATGAGTACAAATACAAGGGTAGCTCCATGTTTCCTTCCCCTCCCGAGAACGGTGGTGTGTATATATTAGTGTGTGTCGGGGGGACGTGTTCTGGAGGCATGCCAGGTGTGACGCAGTGCCTGAGGGGGTGCCAAGCTGCCCCTGTAGTGCCTGATTGAGCCAAGCAGGAGAGGAAGTGAGGACAGAACTTGGCAGATGAATGGATGGGTAGAGACACTTGGCGAGCGATGTGTTGTTGTGTTATGCATTGTGAACACTACTTGTGAAGGGGTACAGGGAAGAACTGCCCCTCCGCTGACCCTCCCTGATCCCTGCCTGATCCCTCACATTCACTAGCACAAAGTATGCAAGGTGGTGGCAACGTGCACAAGCGATCCAATGCAAGTGATCCAAGCAAGTGATCCGAGGCAAGTGATCCAATGCAAGTGATCCGAGGCAAGTGATCTAGGCAAGTGATCCAGGGCAAGTGATCCAAAGCAAGTGATCCAAAGCAAGTGATCCAAGTTGAGTGATCTGAGGCAAGTGATCCGAGTTGAGTGATCCATCCCATCCCTTTCCCTCCAGTTAAAGTGTGCACGCTGGCTGGCTGGCAGGGGAAGATCCGGGAAGATCCATCTCTGCCACTCCAGCTGGGGACACAGGCAGACTAGTTCAAGCCATGTGTGAGTATTGAGTTGTGTGAGGGAGTGTGACTGAAGCAAGAGGTGGAAAGGAAGAGAAGTTTTTGTGATGGCTTAACAAGAATTATGCAGCAGTTTTGTAATTGACAGTAGAGAAATTGAGAGATATAGAGCAAGAGAAGGAGTGTTTTTGATAGTTTAATGAGATTTCTACACCATTAGTTAGGATAACATGTCAGTTTTTGTAATGGAAAGTTGAAAAATGAAAGATGAAGGGTAAGAGAAGAAATATTAATAATTTAGCAAGAATTCCACACCATTAGTTAGGGAAAAATACAGTTGTTTTGTGACAGAAAGCAGACCAAATTAAGATTAACCTTGAGTACAGTGTGAAAGTACAGCAAGTCTTGTAACAGAGTGGACAGAATCAAGAGATGGAAAGTAAGAGAATTAATGTTTGTGATAGTTGTACAAGAATTCTGCATGACAAGTTGGGAAACTACAAGTTTTGTAGTGGAAAGTCGACAAAATTAAGATGATGACCCTTGAGCACAGTGTGAGAACAGTAATGATTGCTGGAGATAGACACAAAAGAAGAGATAAAGAATAAGGCAAGGAATGTTCATGATAGTTTAATTAGAGATTTACACCATCAACATGAATAATACAGCAGTTATGCAGTAAGCAAAAACAAGAGATAAAGAGGAAGAGAAAGAAAATTTGTAATAGTTTAACAATAATTCTATATCGTTGTTAAAAAAAAATTGAGAACAAAATCATCTCTGGCCTTTAAAAAAAATGTTTGAAGAACAGTAAGGAAGGAAGGAATGTTTAAAAAAGAATTAAGAAGTCTATTAGAAGAACAAGGTTTATATTAGAAGCAAACATTAGGAAAAGGAAGGAAAATTAAAGAAAAAAGATTGTGTGAGGAAAAAAAGAGAGAGGCATGATATATTTGAAGGAAAAGAGAAATAGATTTTGAATTGAAGAAAGGTCAAGAGAGAGAGAGAGAGAGAGAGAGAGAGAGAGAGAGAGAATTCAGTTTGCTGTTATATCTGAGATGAAGTAAATGTTTTTGTGACTGTGAAAGAGAAGGAAAGATTTAAGTCAGTCAGTCAGTCAGTCTTGGAAAATTTTACTTAGGTGGACAAAAAGTAAATAAAAGTGTAAAGTGTAGTAGTACAGGGACAGACTAACTTATTCACTCACTTATACTTCAATTACTTATACTTACCATTATCTTTGACTTTTCTGTTCTTTGAATTCTTTGTATTGTTGTATATTTTCTTGTTAGTTTTTTTTATGAGTCAGTTCAGTGCAATATTATTTATATTTTTTTTCTCTCTCTCTCTCTCTCTCTCTCTCTCTCTCTCTCTCTCTCTCTCTCTCTCTCTCTCTCTCTCTCTCTCTCTCTCTCTCTCTCTCTCTCTCTCTCTCTCTCTCTCTCTCTCTCTCTCTCTCTCTCTCTCTCTCTCTCTCTCTCTCTCTCTGCATTCATGTCCTCTTTTTAACTTTCTTATATATCTTATTTATTTCTCTCTTCTGTCCTATTCATGTTTATCTATTCTTTTTTTCATCACCTTTTTATCTTCTCTTCTTTTTTCAGCATTCCTTTCACCTCAACTCTTACACACACACACACACACACACACACACACACACACACACACACACACACACACACACACACACACACACACACACACACACACACACACACACACACACACACACACACACACACACATACACACCTAGTCTTTGTCAGTCTCTCCCTCAAGCACCCAATACTTTACAGTCAGTCAGGAGAGAACAGCTAGACTAGTAATGAGTGAAGCAAGCTGGTGAAGATCTGAGCAAGTCCCGAGTGAGTCCTAAGTGAGTCCTAAGAGCCATGAGTGAGACCCTCCCTCCTGCAGCCTCACCAGGTCCTCTCAGCCTTACACCACAAGACAGGAATGAAAAACAGGAGAGAGAGAGATAGAGAACAGAGAGAAGGACCTTTGCTGTTAAGTTCATTCCCTTGGGGACGCAGAGTAGCAGAGACTGTTAAGCCTGTACTGTACCGCCTAGTGCACAAGTAGGGTATAAAAATTTAATAATCTGTAGGCTTTGACATAAGTGAGGAGTGTGTCTGCTGTTAGTGTCGCCCGGCCACCCAGCGCAGGGAGTGTAGGAGTGAGGGGGAGGAGTGTGTTGGCGCTGATGCAGTGACGTGCCAGCCTATACATGTAGCCTCCCCCTTGTGAAGACTTATATACTTGCCTATACGCACCTAGATATGCTTAGGGTGATGCTATGACCCAGCAGTATACAGTACAAGCAGCAGCAAGTGTAGGTGTTGCCCTTACACCCTTAAACACCCTTAAATACCCTTACATGCTCTTAAACACCCTCCTGTGCCCCAAAAACCTGATTATTAGGGTTTTTGTGGCATCAGGGACATGAGGAGTCCTGCGTGAGTCCTTGCTGAGTCCCTGAGGCATCCCAGCCCATGTCCCTTGCTCCCTCAGGGTTCCCAGGGCCGCGGGGAACGCCCTTTGGCTCCTGGACGCTGGCACTGCTGTCTCCTGCATTCCCATTGGCCGACGCAGTGCCAGGAGCCTTGTGATTGGTGTACATAATGGTGACAGTACCTACTTATTTGCTACAACACAGGGAAACTTATTGGTGACAAATAGTTAATCCCCTTTGGCTCTCCCCTACCCCCAACTCCCCTGCCCCTGAAAGTGTACCTTGGCTAGAGCACCTCCAGGAGGCTTCCCGGAGGTGTTCTGAAGCCTGACGCCCTCTGAAGCCCTCTTTGTATACTAGCGTGAGGCTGCCAGCCCGCGCACCAACCCACTCACCGGCACACAGCTCGGTGACCTGACCTGCCTGCGAGAAAATGTGGAGAGGTGAGGAACGGAGGAGGAAGGAGGAGGAAGATGAGGAGAGGAATGGAGGTTTGACTCTGATCTCCCCTCCTCTCTTCACCTCTCTCGCTCCTCACCTCTCTCCTCTCACCTCTCCCTGCACCACAACGCTCAAAGTTATATGTCAACATTTCTCAGAGGAAGCCTGACAGGGATGATATGGTTCTGTTCTTTAATGGCGGCTAGCGAGAGGTGGCCACGGGGATGCTGATAGGATGGGGTAGGATGGTAGGATGCTGGGAGGATGGAAAAAGGATGGTAGGACACTGGGAGAATGGTAAAAGAATGGTAGGAAGCTGGGAGGATGGCAGGACAGGATGCTGATAGAACACTGGTGATAGACAGCCAAAGGGACACTAGTAGGATAATAGAATGCTGACAGATTATGATAGAACACTGTAGGATGTTGGTAGGATGCTGATAGGACACTGCTAGGATATTAACACTCCTTTTCCTTAGCTACATGCACGATTGAAGGATGAATGCTGGAGTATAGGAGTCATGAGGAAGGAGAGAAGAAGAAGGAGGAGTGAAGGATATTTGAATGTCAGCCCTATAGGAGGAAGAGGAGGAGGATAGGATGGACTGGAGTAATATTTCCTAATTTGTTGTAAGATTTGAAATGGAGGAGGAGGAGGAAAAAGATAGGATGGACTGAGCTAAATATTTTGTCATTTTTGGAAGAATAGGAGAAGGAGAGAAGTAATTACTGGTAAGAGTCCTAAAAGAGAAAGGTAAGGAGAATGAGAAGGGCAGGGTAGGAGTTAAGATATGGAGTCTTTCCTTCATTCCTGCACCAAATTAGTACCAAGACTTTAATTCCTGGTCTAAGAAATTATGTAAAAAGACTTGATATATTAAAAAAAGAATTCCATTACAAACAGCCAGTGAAAAGTTAGTATTAGGCGAAATAGTGGAAAATATTGTACATTGAGTGAGAATTATTGTACCTAAATTCCTGTTTGTGTAGAGATGAATGTGTCTTAAGGTTGTCTTGGTACAGTTTGCAATGCATGGGTCAGTGGTCACCTCTCGTCAATGCCTGCAGTCTTCCCTCAAAGAAAAATAATAAAAATGAGATGAAAAATAATGTTATTGAAAAAAAAAATTAATTCATCTTAAGTACAAGAGGAATTAATTAATTATTATCACGCATTCATTCACTTGTTCACTCACTCCCGCCCCTTAAAATTATTATTTTCAGTGTCATGATATGAATAATGAATAAATAAGTAAATCCTGTATAAGAAATTAATTTATCTTATGTGCAAGAGGAATTAATTAGTGAATTGCCATGCATTCATTCACCTGCCCCCTTCCAGTTATTATTTTCAGTGTTATGAGATGAATAATGAATAAACAAATAAATACTATAAAAGAATTAATTTGTCTTAAGTACAACAGGAATTAATTTAATTATCTTACATTAATTTCCTCAAGATCTTGATTATTTCTTTTCTAATGTTACAAACTTAATTGCTGTGTGAGTTTTAATTTTTTTCCCCCTTTTTTATGACGTGTGGCCGTAAATTAAATAAACCTGTGCTCTTAATTAACTGTGGAAGTCTTAATTGTATTTACAGAAGCATATTGATGATAAATATTTTGTACTGTACAGAAGACAACTCAACGATGATGCTGTAATGACTGTCTGTATATTGTGTGACTCATTTGTACGTGCCAGAGGAAGCAGAGTGTGTGAGGAGCAATCTTGTTAGTGGAAGATTTTCTCGGCTTTCCTCAGATGTTGGAACGATGGAGTGAATGATGGAAGGAGAGGAATTAAAAGCATTGTCCCTTATGTCACCTGCTTACTGGCAGATTAATTGTTTTTAGTTTTGGATCAAGGAAAATATTTGAGATTCTTGATTTGGTTATGAAAAACTTCTTATGTTTGTTTATAGACATGAATATCACTTTTTTCAATTTGTGTACCTTACAAAAAGAAAAGAATACTTGACTCTCTCAAAACAATCTGATATTTCATTGTATGTGTTTATTCTTGGCTCAGTTAAAAAAAAAAAAACTTATTATATATTTTTTTAGACATGGGTATCACTTTTTTGAGTTTGTATGCCATAGAAAAAGAAAAATGTACTTGACTGTCTCAAAACAAGCTGATATTTCATTGCATATATTTATTCTTGACTCAGTTACAAGAAAACTTATTATATTTCTCTTTTAGACATGGATATAATTTTTGTGAGTTTGTGTACCATAGAAAAAGAAAAAGTATTTGACTGTTTCAAAACAAGCTGATATTTCACTGTATGTGTTTAATTCTTGAGTTCTTTGTATGTATTCTAATAATTTTGAAAGACATGGATAGGAACTTTTTAACTTTTGTACCAGTGGAGAAATATGAAAAAACTTGATGTATTGCAAGAAAAACTATCATTCACTTCAGTGTATTTGTGACTCATTTGTATTTCTATAATTTTGAAAGACACGTATAAGAACTTTTATTAAACTTTTGTACCAATGGAGAAATATGGAAAAAACTTTTGATGTATTGTAAGAAAAACTATCAGCCACTTCATTGTATGTTTATTTTCTAAGAAGGTAACAAATTTTTGAAGTGTTTGCACTACAAGAGAGAGAAAACAGTTACAATGCAAAATAACATAGGCACTTTTCATCTCATTCCTTCAAGAGAGTGAGGTGAAAAAGACCCAAGAAAGAAGAGAGAGAGAGAGAGAGAGAGGAGAGAGAGAGAGAGAGAGAGAGAGAGAGAGAGAGAGGAGAGAGAGAGAGAGAGAGAGAGAGAGAGAGAGAGAGAGAGAGAGAGAGAAATTTTCATATCATTTTTTTTGTGTGCTGGATAAGATAATACAGGTGGATGTATCATACTTATGCCACAACCCTGTAATAATACTGTTGTGTCCTTAAGCTGCTGTTTGGGCATTAAAGCACCTTAGAGTAATGAGATAATGAGATAGAGGCATTACTGAGGCACATAGCGAGAGAGAGAGAGAGAGAGAGAGAGAGAGAGAGAGAGAGAGAGAGAGAGAGATGGGGATGCTGCAATTATGTATAACGTAGCTCAAGCAGAGTATACATAGTGTATGATTAGCCATTATGTTGTTACCATTTGTAAATATTCATCCCCCTTCCCTTGATCCTGGCCCCCTTAAAATAAATAAAAAATAAAATAAAAAAATCACCTTTATATAGTTTTTCCCATACGAGAGAAAGTGAGCGAGAGAAAATTTATATTCGTGTTAATTTATTTATATGGAAACATACATTTACTTATTTTCATTCTTTATTATTGTTATTATTATTATTATTATTATTATTATTATTATTATTATTATTATTATTATTATTATTATTATCATTATTATTATTGTTGTTGTTGTTGTTGTCGCCATTATTATTATTATTCCTGTTGAGTCTGGCTGGGGTTGTTAAGAGGCAAAGGTTAATTGTTAGATTAATTATACTGATAGTTAATTAATAGATGTGATATGCCAGACAGACAGGAAATTATTATTATTATCATTATTATTATTATTATTATTATTATTATTATTATTATTATTATTATTATTATTATTATTATTATTATTATATTGAAGGGAAAATAATATATGTTGGGATTACCTCAGAAGATGAAGAGAGAGAGAGAGAGAGAGAGAGAGAGAGAAGAGAGAGAGAGAGAGAGAGAGAGATGCATTACTGTACATTACTTAATACCACTCTGATTTATTGAAGGTGAAATCCATCATCGTCTCTTTGCCCCAATGATATTAATTATGTTATTTGTAACCTTGTAAGCAATGTGAAGACCTCAGTTATATTTTAATAAATAGATATATTGGTCACTTCTCTCATTGAAACCTTAAATTGTGGTAGTCGTGGTGGGAATGGTGGTGGTGGTGGTAGTGGTAGTGGTGGTGATAGAGGCATTTTTAGTACTATTGGTAGTTGGAGTAGCAATAGCTTCTCTGGTAAACTCTGGAACTCCCTGCCTGCTGTATTTTCACCTTCCTATGACTTGAACTCTTTCAAGAGGGAGGTTTCAAGACACTTATTCTGTAATTTTTGACCGCTGCTTTTGACTCCTCAGGGACTGGCACCTCAGTGGGCCTTTTTTATTGCAGTTTTGTTGCCTGTGGTCAGTGCTACCTCTCTCTCTCTCTCTCTCTCTCTCTCTCTCTCTCTCTCTCTCACTCTCTCTCTCTCTCTCTCTCTCTCTCTCTCTCTATATATATATATATATATATATATATATAGAGAGAGAGAGAGAGAGAGAGAGAGAGAGAGAGAGAGAGAGAGAGAGAGAGAGTTATGGGCAGTCATGTACTGTCCACAAATTATACAACAGATAAGGTATAAAAGCTCTTCAAATGATGTAGTAGTAGTAGTAGTAGTAGTAGTAATAGTAGTAGTAGTAGTAGTAGTAGTAATGGTAAGTGGACTAATTCTTCCTTAGTCCTGTTATGCATGTAGGTGTCCTTAGACATTTGACACTGCCAGAAGGGTCCACCACTAGGAGAGTGAAGGGACAGCACAGTGGCCCTGACCCTGGCCAACGTGTCAGCGTGAGAAGGGGAGGAAGATTAATGAGTACTGGGGACACTCAGATTGTTAGTTAAGTGGCTGGAAGCATACAGGCATAGCAGAACCCACCCACTATCAGCTGCACTCCCTTCTGTGTGGGCATTGCAAGGAGTGACAGGGTAGATTGGGAGATAGACAGACAGACACAGTGACAGATAGACTGATAAGTAAACAGACAGATGGTTTTACTGACATATATTAGCCTGATAGATAAATCGATGTAGATAGACAAATGATTTTACTGGCATATTAACCTCAAAAAAAAAAAAAAGAATAACTAGACATATAGGTTGATAGATACAGGTATGAAGTTTAATTGATTGACAGATAGATATATTGACTGATAGACTGATCAGAGGTAGATTGACAGATTAACTTAAATACTTTATAGATAGATATGAAAATTAATTGACAAATGGGTTGATAGATAGACACATGGGTGTTGATTGATGGGTTGATACATGATTCAATTGACAATATATACATTAACTAAATAGACAGATTGAAACATGAATAGATAGATAGACTGGTATGTGCATAGATAGATGGAAGGACAGACCGATGATTCCAATGACTAGCTTAAATTTGGCGCTTGACTTGGTGTTATATGGAAACCTTACCAATTACAATAACAATGATAATAATAGCTTAAAATTGAGTCTTATATGTTTATAGTTATTTTCTATTACTCAAATAAAATATGAGGCTAGTTGGTGCATATTGTTCGAAGGGAAAAATATTTGGGTGCGTAGCCCTCGCAACAACAACAACAAGGTGTGGCTAAGGAGAGGCACTGTTGGGAGTTCGTGCTGTGCTGTTTTTATTTAACTGTGACACAGGCCACGGCTGTGTGTACTTGTGTGATGCTGGTTCTTGTCAGGAAGCGCCTCAGGAATCCAGGAGCCTGCTCATAAGGACCAGGAAGGCATATACTGTTGGTAAGCTTTAAGTATTTAAACCCTTTCCTTCCGGCGCTTAATTTATTTTCCCGTTTTGTATGACGGCTAAAAATGGTAAACCTAGAAATTGTCAGAAAATTGTTTGAATACTAATAATTATTTTCTCTTTGTTATTCTGAATACAATGATGTACTTTGTAGCTCGATGTGACCTCTGAAAGTTCACTTTATGCCTTATCTATCAAGGATTCCTTCTCCTCCCGCTGTGTGATCCGTCATCTAGAAACAGCTCGGAGAGCGATGACACCGCGCGCACACTCACACACACACACACACACACACACTCTCTCTCTCTCTCTCTCTCTCTCTCTCTCTCTCTCTCTCTCTCTCTCTCTCTCTCTCTCTCTCTCTCTCTCTCTCTCATCTTGGAGGGGAAATTGTACACTTCCAATGAGAGAGAGAGAGAGAGGAGAGAGAGAGAGAGAGAGAGAGAGAGAGAGAGAGAGAGAGAGAGAGAGAGAGATTTCATCCCTTTTCATATCAAGTTTCAGGCAAATAACATTCTCTCTCTCTCTCTCTCTCTCTCTCTCTCTCTCTCTCTCTCTCTCTCTCTCTCTCTCTCTCTCTCTCTGACAAGTTACCTTCTACCATTTTATTATAAAATCGAAGATAATGAAAAAAATAACATGAAAGAATGATAGGTATCATCTCTCTGTTCTGATAAAACAGGTGGATCCTGTAAATCATTTTCAGAGTCCTCACTAATGTCTTTGCTTTCTTCAGTTTCTTCTTCTAAATATTCACTGTCACTGTCTTCAAACTCAGAAGCACTGCTAAATACATATGTTCTGTCCTGCTCCATGGTGAGTTATGATCTGAGATCCTTCGCTCTTGTCGGGATGTCTCTGCACTTCTGGTGCTTTCCACCTGGCGAATGCTTTCCATCCAGTGGGTCGCTGGGGTTGCCAAGTGTCGCCCGGAGAAAGGGAAAATAGTTCTTACCGCTAAATTTCCAGAGCTAGTGACAACACTACATGTGGAAAACAACCAAACACCTCCACTCACACCATCTGACTCGAGAAACCGCGCTTGGAGCTCAAAATTGAGGCGCGAAAATTCTTGATTACGGGTATGATCGCCGTCGCTACAGACGCATTTTTGCAATTGTATATATACGATTGCCGGAAGGAAAGGGTTAATCCCTGTACGAAAGAGATGAAAACATGTTATAGTGTGTATTACTTTTCAGTGACACCCCTATACTCTCAGAAACATGGAGAGACTATAAAAACTCGCCACTGCTTTTATTTTATTTGACAGCCGTTCGATTGTTGAAGGATGCTTTGTCTTCATAGTATAGTGTGTTCCCCTTACGGAAAGAGCTCAGGGGTCATAGTGACCGATCTTTAAGTAAGACTGAGACCACTGACACACCACACACTGGGACAGTGAGGTCACAACCCCTCGGGTTACATCCCGTGCATACTTGCTGCTAGGTGAACAAGGGGTTAGACATTAAGAGGCTCGCCCATTTGCCTCGCCGCGCCCGGGATTCAAACCCGGGCCTCCTTGGTTGAGCCGAGCGTGTGAACCACTACACTACGCTGTGTGCGGGTATCCACCTTTCAAGTACTTAATCAGGCACAGACAACACAAATTTTTATATAGTATGTGGCATGAGAGGTTAGGATATGATGATGATCCATTAGCCTTCACAATTAGGGTAACAGTGAACTCTAACACTACAACACTACTCTCCACTTTAGAACAATTGTTTGGGGGTCAGCTTACGCCAGAGATTATGATTGTGTAAGATTGTTCATAACATTTTGACCATATATTAAAGAAGTAATAAATTATACTTGTATTTAATATGTTTCACACAATTGTGGGATTAGTGAGGACTTGATAATTATAGTAGTGCATAGATGTCATGAATATGGTTGTTTATATATATTTTATAAACAAGGGTCCTAAGAATAGATATTTCTCCAGTGTCTATGTTTAGCTCGTTTATTTTGTAATAATAGACTTCTAGTAACTAATAGATGATGTGTAGGATAGTATTTCATACATTACTTGTGAGAGGCAGCGATGCGTTTGCAATATTATACAATAAAGCCGAGTTGGCACCTTAGTTCCCGCGCATCGCACCTCAGTGTTCTCACGGCTTGTCTCAGGACAGCAGCGTCCCCTCGCAACCCGGCCTGTACTTTCTTCCTAGCATAGAATAAAGGACCTACTTTACTTCGGTGTGTCCATTGCCTTCCCCACGACGTAGATGGTACATGGGCACCTACACGACGAGCAAGTCGTCCCACATGATGGACTACAGTTAGGAAAGTGATAATAATTTAATATTATCTTGTAGATTATGTAATACTATTATGTACAATCCATTGGTATTATCTGTTTGCTGTGGTCAATAAAAATATCAAATCTAATGGTTTGCATCTAATCATGGTTTGCATAAGTTCCGTGTGTGTGCATGTGCCTCATATTCAGAAACACTGTTTTCTCACCTCAACTATTTTTCAAGGCTACAGAGGTGATCAGGCAGATTCTCAAGAGTGTTTATGCTGTTAATAATGTATAAATCTCATTAGTGTATCACTAGAATCATAAAAGCACCCATAAAAATCCATGTCACTTCAACTAGAGCATCTTATTCATACAAATATTCATGGCAGCATTGCATTACAGAGCAAACACACACACGTGGACCCACCACCACTACCAGCACCACCATGAGCCTGAAAGAGTCACCATACGCTGCTGGCATCGCTGAGTTGCTGCGAACACTAGAGGTCCTCACAGCTTCTCCAGCTCGCCAACACCCCGCCACTAACCAGCATATCATTGCTAGTAATGTTAAAGGTGAGTATTGGGGTATGTTGGAGTGTGTTAGGACTGTGTTACATTAGGTTAGGGTGTGTTGGGTTAGGTTAGATTGTGTTAGGGAGTGTTGGGTTGTGTTGGTTTTATTATAAAATAGGTTATCACTTTACACATAGGTTACTCAAGATACGTACAAGTATAATCTTTATCATTCTTGTTCTTTTTTCTTCTTGTTCTAGTTCTTGTTCTTCTTTGGGGTGTTTGTCATAGATAACTTTAATGACCAGTTACTTGAATGTACTGCCTTGGTCTGTAGAGGTTGTTATCTACTCATGGTAAATGTTTTAAATCCAAGTCAAAACAAGGTTAGGTGGAGAGAAGCCTCAGATGATTTGGGACTTGGGACTTGGGGTTCATTCCTTTGCTGACCTTGGCTGACCCTTCCACTTCACTGGCAGTCACCTGGCAGGCTCACCCAAGTCCAGATAACCCCCACAGATGGTAATGCAGTGGTGGCCGTAGCCTTCCCCTGGGTGTGTGTGCATCTCTGTCTCTTTGCTTATCCTGGCTTATTTTCCTGTGTTTTGTGGATGTAAGGGACATACTCAGCAAGTGGAATGAGTTACTCCATTCAGAGATAAAGAGGGGAAGAGAGGCATGGTAGACAGAGTGAAGTGAGGTGGTACAGTGTTGGGTGAAGCTCCAGTGACTCCCGGCTTGATTGTGTACATATGATGTGACGGTGTGTGTGGAGTATGAGGAGTGCTGGGGGGATGGAGTGGATTATATTGTGTCTTTTGCATGTGCTACTATAATGGGTTAGGTGTTGAGGGAAGGGTTTATGTGGTGCTAATAATATGTGACTTTGGGGTCAGGTACTACGTGAAATGTCTCTGGTTGAGTTGTGCTGGCATCAGTGCTTTGTGATTATTGGAACCCCTGCATATACAATAGAGTTATACATTGTAAACTATCCTTGTGTTCTGGTGTGAGTGTAACAACCTAGAGCTCCTTCACAGGCTTGGCAAACCTGGAGAGCTGGTGACAGTGCTCCAGTCCTTTGCATCTCCCCTACTTATTCTCATTATAAGCATGTTCTCTTTCACTGTAGCCAGAAACCTTTCATGCCTTCTCTCTCTCTCTCTCTCTCTCTCTCTCTCTCTCTCTCTCTCTCTCTCTCTCTCTCTCTCTCTCTCTCTCTCTCTCTCTCTCTCTCTCTCTCTCTCTCTCTCTCTCTCTCTCTCTCTCTCTCTCTCTCTCTCTCTCTCACCTATAGATCCATCACATTCTTCTCCTCCCCACACACTGCTTGTCTCTCCTGATACACCCACACCACCTCAGTCACTTCTATTACAAGCACATCTTTCATAAACCTTGTCTTCCTCTCCTCCTGCCTATAGATCCAGCCCCAGCCTCCTCCTCCTTCCCCACACACTCTTCATCTCTCTGACACACCCCACACTACCTCACTCTTATCATCTCTACATGTTTCTGATCTCTAATGCCATTATAACCTTCATTATCCTTTATTTTAGATGCTGGGGATGTGTTGAGTGTTTTGGTATGTTAAGAAATGGATAAGTACTTGTAAATTATCACTATTATCATCACTATTCTTTATTACAGAGGGCAGTGGACATAATTCTGCCGCTACACTGAGAATCTTGAGAAGCTTTTCTCCTACAGGCGCATCACATGTCAACTTCTCTTTGAATACCTGCACAAGAAGAAGGTGCCAGTCCGTACCGGGGAAAGCAAGCTGGAGATGATCGAGAGGGTCAAGGCGCTGTGGGTAGGTGGTGTGTCTGTGTGTGTGTGTATGTATGTGGTTATTATCATGATACATTTCTCATCTTATGTTTATTTATTTATTTATTTATTTATTATTTATTTTTCATACTGTGTCAGATGTTTTTATATGATCTTTATTTGTTGTGTGAATTTGATTTGTTTTATGTTACCAGTTCATTCCTCTCTCTTCATCCTTGTAAACTGAACATTCCAGTCTCTGTAATATCTGCCTTCTGTTCCTTTATCTTTTCATTCTTCATTTCTTTTTCTCTCTTTCCTTGCAGTCTTAATATTTATTTTTTGTGTGAATTTTAGGTGTTTATGTTACCAGTTCATTCCTCTCTCTCTTCATCCTTATAATTAACATTCCAGTCTCTATAATATTTGCCTTCTATTCTATCTTGTCATTCTTCATTCCTTTCTCTCTCTCATCTTTTTGACTTTATGACCTAAATGCTTTTTTATTTTTTTATTTTTGTCATTCTTGTTCTTTATTTCTCTCTTCATCCTTGTAATCTTTGCATTCCAGTTTCTATAATATCTGCCTTCTATTCCTCTATCTTGTCATTCTTCATTTCTTTCTCTTTCCTTCCTTGCAATCTTAATATTTAATTTTTGTGTTAATTTTATTGGTTTATGTTACCAATTCATTCCTCTCTCTTCATCTTATTTCCTTTTAAAAAATCCAACTTTATCAAGCTTGAACCTATTATTTCTTATCCTGCCCTGAGGATATTGTTCATCTCACCCTTGTTCTGTTACCATGTTACTGTAAATCGTAGCACATTATTTATTTCACCGCCTGCAGAAGCAGAAGTCAAAACCCAAGACAGAAAATGTGTTGCCACTCAAGGCAAGAGAGAGCCAGGAATTGATGAGATCCCCAGCCAAAGCATCTGAGATAGACAAAAGCACCACAAACATCAGCCTCAGCTACTGCAGTGCCCGCAAGCCTCACACCCACCAGCTCTGTGAACATTAAGCTGAACTCACAAGATCTACAAGTTGATGTTAATTTGATGCCTGGTGCTGGAATGGTAAGAAGTGATGTGTTTGCAAGGGAGTTTTGCAAATGGTTCTTTGTGATGCTGAACCGCCTGCAACCTCAAGGGGCAGTACAGGTTGGTGACACCTTCTCCTCAGATGTGTTCATGGCAAACTGTACCATGGATATTTACCTCTACGGTGCCATAAACACCGATAAACATGCCACAGGGCAGAACAATGCATATACACTGCCTCAAAAATGTGTGCACCGACTTCCAACTCATGTTTGTACCAGAGATAGACTCAGGCGTGAGGGCTGAGATGTCGCAGCATGGCTTGGTGAAGCTGTACTGCGTGGGCACACTGCACCAAGGAGAAACATTCATTGGTGTGTTTGAACAAGAGTTTGGCCTAGTCAAGTGTCCACAGGGGGGATGGAAGATTTTGATGACCAAGCTTAACCTCAAAACAAGCCCAGAAAGAAAGTGTGTGCCTCCCTGCTCTTCCCCAGGGCCCTGTGTTTGAGATTCCCCACTGAAGTGTTAGTAAGACCTGTGGGAGTGCTGAAGAACACCTGGGAGTGGTGTGTGGAAGATGTGAGAAAGAACATTAGGGAAGAGACTTGGGAAGTTAGGAAAAAAAAACAACAAAAAGAAAAAAATTGGGGATGGTGTATGGAGGAAGACTTGACAAGGAGACCAGTGGGAAGACTGGAAGACCTGGGGATGGTGTGTGGAGAACAGGACAAGGAGACCATTGGGAAAACTAAAGATGGTGTGTGGAGGAGGACATGATAAAGAGCATGAAAAAGAGAGATGGTGATAATTATAGGATGACTAAATAACATGTGATAATAAGGCTAATTGCTTCTTTGTTGTTCTTCTATTACTGCATTATATACATTGTTTTTTACTTATAGAAGTGACGTGTTTGCAAAGGAGTTTTGCAAATGGTTCTTTGTGATGCTGAATCGCTTGCAACCTCAAGGGGTAGTACAGGTTGGTGACACCTTCTCCTCAGATGTGTTCATGGCAAACTGTACCATGGATATTTACCTCTACGGTGCCATAAACACCGATAAACATGCCACAGGGCAGAACAATGCATATACACTGCTCAAAAATGTGTGCACCGACTTCCAACTCATGTTTGTACCAGAGATAGACTCAGGCGTGAGGGCTGAGATGTCGCAGCATGGCTTGGTGAAGCTGTACTGCGTGGGCACACTGCACCAAGGAGAAACATTCATTGGTGTGTTTGAACAAGAGTTTGGCCTAGTCAAGTGTCCACAGGGGGGATGGAAGATTTTGATGACCAAGCTTAGCCTCAAACAAGCCCAGAAAGAAAGTGTGTGCCTCCCTGCTCTTCCCCAGGGCCCTGTGTTTGAGATTCCCCTCTGAAGTGTTAGTAAGACCTGTGGGAGTGCTGAAGAACACCTGGGAGTGGTGTGTGGAAGATGTGAGAAAGAACATTAGGGAAGAAACTTGGGAAATTAGGAAAAAAAAAAAAAAAAAAAAAAAAAATTGGGGATGGTGTATGGAGGAGGACTTGACAAGGAGACCAGTGGGAAGACTGGAAGACCTGGGGATGGTGTGTGGAGAACAGGACAAGGAGACCATTGGGAAAACTAAAGATGGTGTGTGGAGGAGGACATGATAAGGAACATGAAAAAGAGAGATGGTGATAATTATAGGATGACTAAATAACATGTGATAATAAGGCTAATTGCTTCTTTGTTGTTCTTCTATTACTGCATTATATACAGTGTTTTTTACTTATAGAAGAATTGTTAGTCTTAAGTACAGATTACTGAGAGAATAAAATAACTCTGATGATATTGCAAAATGTTTGTCATAGCCAAGCCAAGGGTGTGTTGTCATGGAGGACCTATCAGAAGTTTTCACACAAATAATGCCAAAGTCATACCTGAAGATAATTTAAATCTCTCAGAAATACCAGATATAAGGGGTGCATTTCCTTTTTATAAACATCCAGAGACAAATCAAGATGTGTCTCATATTAACTGGCTCCCTAATGATTACATGCGAGTTTCCCCATCTCAGAATAAAGATGGCGAGCATTCAAATGATAATTATGAGGAAAACGAAGATAAAGACAGTACTCCTGACACCATCCGCACCATCCGCGGCTGTTATGGCCCACACTCACGCAAGATTACCCAAGATTTGTCACGGGTATGGTTGTAGTGTCTGCTCACCCATACTAGCGAGTTACGGCCGGATTTCGCCTCGTGGGGATAAATTTACAAATATCTTCGCCGTGTCCCAAGGAACTTTGACAAAATTAGGATATACATGTGGGCATTGATAGTTTCTAATATAGTGTGAGCAGCGAAATAATCGTGAAATGAAGTGAAATATCACAAAAACCTCGCTCACAATTTTGGAAATTACCCCATCCTATGTATTATATATATATATATATATATATATATATATATATATATATATATATATATATATATATATATATATATATATATATATATATATATATATATATATATATATACGAGTATATATATATATATATATATATATATATATATATATATATATATATATATATATATATATATATATATATATATATATATATATATATAATAAAATGGCCAAAACAATCTGGCAACGCTGAGCTGCTGCCTGAAAAGTTGAACAGTGTGTCGCGTGTATGGGTGGTGTTAGGATGCGTCTGTTTCAACTCCCAGCCTGATAGAACTTATTTATTTATTTTTTTGTGTGTGTGTAACCACGCCTACACAGTGGCTGCCAAGGCTTACCCATGAGTTAAACCTTCTTTAGTTGGTAATGAGGAAGGCGTGGGCTCTAGCAGTGGACACCCGAAGGCAGCAGTGGGTGAAAACAAGCAAAATAAAGAAAAGTTTGGCTGTGAGAAGGTGCTAGACAGCCAGCCATACTGATGAGGAAGGAGGAAGGTACATCACCACCACCATCACTACCACAGGGAAGGTAAGGTCAGGAAGTGTTAGAATAAATTTAGGTAACAACGTAACTTTTTAATGAATAACTGAACAATTCACGGTTTTAACTCATTTTAACGCATCTCACCTAACCTCCAGCACAATATATCCCTGTGTCAGCCTCGTCTCGTTGCTAAAAACCGTAAAATTTAACTTAATGAAAATGTTAACAATCTGTGTCGTCTCTATTTATTAGCCATTATCTATCTTATCTGTGAGTGTTTTAAACCAATACTGTCGCAAAGCGGAGCCACATGACCACGCTTTAATATCCGCTCGTTAGATATAGCTGCCATTACTTACTTTAAGTTTGGCAAGGGTTTAAATGAGTGAGAAGGGTTGCTCGTCCCCTCCACTGGCCCCCCACCGCCATCTTGGATAAGGCTCCCCAGCCCCCTCCGGCTCCAATATTATTTTTTTTTCCTAAGTATTTTATTTCGGCTTGTAGCTAAGATTTTATGGTTTGTAAAAATATTTCATTGTTTTTTAAGTTATTTGCGCGCGTGTGTTGCGTGAAAAGTGGTGATTTTGGCGTTGTTTTTGTGTAAATAAGAAGGCCGTTTTCGGCGTATTTTTTTACGGTCCCAAAACTAAATGTTTTATTTCAGCCTGTACTAGGTTCTTATTGGTTTTAAAAAATAGTTGGTGTTTTTTTAAGTATGTTGCCGTCCCGCTCAGTGAAATGCGTGCACCGTACACTTGTTTTTATTCGTGTTCAACTTCCAATAATGTTGATTTTTTTTTTCGGTAGATTTTTTATTTGTGCTTGTAGCTCACTTTAAATGGTTTTAGAAAATAGTTCAGATTTTTTAAAGTGTTTTCCGTTATGTTTAAGCCAGAATGGGTGGACATTTGAACGATTTTGAATGGGGTGAAGGTTCCAACAGTTTCCAGATACTTCTTTTTAAATATCTTTAATACTACTGCGTTTTGAAATGTGTTGTTATTTGTGGCATTAGTTAAAGTGTGTGGCAAGTCTGAATTTATAAAGCATTCCTGTCTAGCTGCGTTTTTTAGAGGGGTCATTTTTCAAATTGAAATACGTACGTAAATAACGGCCTCTGTGACGTCATCAACCCCCCAGCCGTGACGTCACAAGCCCCCCCCCAGCCGTGACGTTATCAGAGTGGTACCTTCCCTAACTCCCTTTCAGTCCCTCCCAGTAAATATTCAGTGTTTTTTTTTTTTTTAAAGGTATTTCAAGGTGTGTGTGTGTGTGTGTGTGTGTGTGTGTGTGTGTGTGTGTGTGTGTGTGTGTGTGTGTGTTGCCTTATTTTTCGTTGTACAGATGGTGATGCAGTGTGTGTGTGTGTGTGTGTGTTGCCTTATTTTTCGTTGTACAGATGGGGATGCAGTGTGTGTGTGTGTGTGTGTGTGTGTGTGTGTGTGTGTGTGTGTGTTGCCTTATCTTTCGTTGTATAGATGGTGATGCAGTGTGTGTGTGTGTGTGTGTGTGTGTGTGTGTGTGTGTGTGTGTGTGTGTTGCCTTATCTTTCGTTGTATAGATGGTGATGCAGTGTGTGTGTGTGTGTGTGTGTGTGTGTGTGTGTGTGTGTGTTGCCTTGTCTTACGTTGTACAGAGTTGTACAGATGGTGATGCAGTGTGTGTGTGTGTGTTTGTGTGTGTGTGTGTGTGTGTGTGTGTGTGTGTGTGTGTGTGTGTGTTGCCTTATCTTTCGTTGTACAGATGGTGATGCAGTGTATGTGTGTGTGTGTGTGTGTGTGTGTTTGTGTGTGTGTGTGTGTGTGTGTTGCCTTATCTTTCGTTGTATAGATGGTGATGCAGTGTGTGTGTGTGTGTGTGTGTTGCCTTGTCTTACGTTGTACAGATGCTTATGCAGTGTGTGTGTGTGTGTGTGTGTGTGTGTGTTGCCTTGTCTTTCGTTGTACTGATGCTTATGCAGTGTGTGTGTGTGTGTGTGTGTGTGTGTGTGTGTGTGTGTGTGTGTGTGTGTGTGTGTGTTGCCTTGTCTTTCGTTGTACATATGCTTATGCAGTGTGTGTGTGTGTGTGTGTGTGTGTGTGTGTGTGTGTGTGTGTGTGTGTGTGTGTGTGTGTGTGTGTGTTGCCTTGTCTTTCGTTGTACATATGCTTATGCAGTGTGTGTGTGTGTGTGTGTGTGTGTGTGTGTGTGTGTGTGTGTGTGTGTGTGTGTGTGTGTGTGTGTTGCCTACCCTCCTACGGTTTCTATCCTTCTCTCTGTAACTTCAATTCAAGTTTCCTTTCTGACCGTTCTATTGTTGCTATGGTAGACGGTCACTATTCTTCTCCTAAATCTATTAACAGTGGTGTCCTATCCACTCTTATGCTGATGATACCACCCTGCACTTTTCCACGTCTTTTCATAGACGTCCAACCCTTCAGGAGGTAAACATATCACGCAGGGAAGCAACAGAACGCTTGACTTCTGATCTTTCTAAAATTTCTGATTGGGGCAGAGCAAACTTGGTATTGTTCAATGCCTCAAAAACTCAATTCCTCCATCTATCAACTCGACACAACCTTCCAGACAACTATCCCCTCTTCTTCAATGACACTCAACTGTCCCCCTCTTCTACACTGAACATCCTCGGTCTGTCCTTTACTTATAATCTGAACTGGAAACTTCACATCTCATCTCTAGTTAAAACAGCTTCTATGAAGTTAGATGTTCTGAGACGTCTCCGCCAGTTTTTCTCATCCCCCCAGCTGCTAACTCTGTATAAGGGCCTTATCGTCAATGTATGGAGTATGCTTCACATGTCTGAGTGGTTCCACTCATACTGCTCTTCTAGACAGGGTGGAATCAAAAGCTTTTCGTCTCATCAACTCCTCTCCTCTAACTGACTGTCTTCAGCCTCTCTCTCACCGCCGCAATGTTGTATATCTAGCTGTCTTCTACCGCTATTTTCATGCTAACTGCTCTTCTGATCTTGCTAACTGCATGCCTCCCCTTCTTCCGCGGCCTCGCTACACAAGACTTTCTTCTTTCTCTCACCCCTATTCTGTCCACCTTTCTAACGCAAGAGTTAACCAGTATTCTCAATCATTCATCCCTTTCTCTGGTAAACTGTGGAACTCCCTGCCTGCTTCTGTATTTCCACCTTCCTATGACTTGAATTCCTTCAAGAGGGAGGTTTCAAGACACTTATTCATCAATTTTTGACCACTGCTTTGACCCTTTTATGGAACTGCCATTTCAGTGGGCATATTTTTTTTTTATTGGATTTTTTGTTGCCCTTGGCCAGTGTCCTTCCTACATAAAAAAAAAAAGTCCCGTAACCCCCGTTGGTTAAAGACAGCAGCTGCTCTGGAGGAGACTGGCAGGCTCCACTCTCCTCAGCTTTTTTTGTAATTTTCTATTATACAGTCAATTAATCAATCAGTCAGTCATTAAAGACAAGTGTCAGACAGTGAGCAGGAAGGGAGAGGTGAGCGAGGGAGGAGGACCCGTGTCAAAGGCATCGCTCATCAGCTGAGCGGGACCAGGCCGAGACCCAGAGGCAAACTTCACCACACATTTTTACCGAGTTATTTTTTCTTTTATTTTGGTTCAGTTAGCGCTACTTCTCCCGCACCATGGCCACCTGCTGACTCCTAACTGCTGGACATGGAGGGAGTGGAGCGGTGAGTGAGTTATGAGTGGAGGTATAGTGGTTTTGTGGAGAGATGTGTGGAGGGATGTAGGTCTGTTAAGTAAGAGTTTTTTTTTTATTATTCTCGTTCTTGAGTTTACATTATTTGTTGATTTGTTTTTTTATGATTAGTTTGTTTGCTTTTATTGATTTTGTTGTTGCTTTTCGGTTTGTTAAGTAATAGTTTGTTATGGTTGCTTCTGACTGTTAGGTTTATTTATTTATTTTTTTTTTGTGTGTGTGTGTGTGCGTATGTGTGTGTGTGTTATTTTTGTATTGTGTTTTGTTTGTTTTATTTATATGTGGATGTATGTTTGCTCATGCTGTTACTACTACTACTACTACTACTACTACTACTACTACTACTACTACTACTACTACTACTACTACTACTGTTACTACTACTATGACTACTATTACAATTACTTTACAGGCACTCAAATTTCTCAGTCATAGATGAAAATAACTCTCTCTCTCTCTCTCTCTCTCTCTCTCTCTCTCTCTCTCTCTCTCTCTCTCTCTCTCTCTCTCTCTCTCTCTCTCTCTCTCTCTCTCTCTCTCTCTCTCTCACCAACACACACACACACACACACACACACACACACACACACACACACACACACACACACACACACACACACACACACACACACACACACACACACACACACACACACACTCCCAAACTAAACCAACACTCCCACCCCTTTTTTTTATCCCACACTCCGACCCTTCTCTCTCTCTCCCACTCCCAGCTAAGTTTCCCTCTCTCCCACACTCTCCCAGCTTCTCCCTACTGTTGCTGGAGGCGGGAGAGATCTACTTTGAGGACTATGCCGCCATATACTTGCTGCCGAAAGAGGTGCCGGCCGCTCTCAACACCTGGGAGGCCAAGTTTGAGAGTGGCACCATTAGAGGGAGGCTCAAGGTGAGAGTAATGAGGGAGGAATGATAAAAGCTAATATGTTTTTGATAGATGTTGATTGGTTGGTAGATTTATGGATAGATAGATAGGTAGGTTGACAGATGGATGGATAAATAGATGGATAGATAAATACAAAAAAAAAGAGGAAAACACAAATTAACCTTGCTTAACATAGACTTACACACATCATCACACACACAAACACACAACATTGACAGACAGACAGACAGACAGATCTAACCTCACTTAACACACACACACAAACTAACACATTGAGACACAGCGCTGACAGACTTAATCTAACCCTAGCCTTACCAGCATACAACATACACACACACACACATACAGGACCACCCCAGGCTAAGAGGTGACCTGACATGACCCAGTGCGACTTGACTTGCCCTCAGGTGTGCTCCAAGTCGCTGGTGTTTGACCCGCGTGACTCCAGGGCTCCGATTATCAAGTTTCCTTACCGAGGGATTGAGGTCATCGAGGAAACAATTTCGTCACACGCCAACGACCTCATGTTTAAGTAGGTTGTTTGTTTGTTTGTTGGCGTTTGGAATTAGTTGTTTTTTTGGTGTGTTTTATTTGGCATATGATTGAGAAAATATAGTTTAAATTTTTCATTTATTTGTTTATTTATTTTTTTAACAGTACGAGTATCTACTAATGAAACTGTGTGTGTGTGTGTGTGTGTGTGTGTGTGTGTGTGTGTGTGTGTGTGTGTGTGTGTGTGTGTGTGTGTGTGTGAAAATGCACATGACATTGTTATTCTTCTTTGAAGGTGTTACTCTTGTTGTTGTTGTTGTTGTAGCATTGTTGTTGTTGTTGCAGTGGGGAGGAGGTGGTGAGGGTGGTGGAGGCACGGTCTAACCTCACGGTAGAGATGCTGGAGCGAGGAGTGTTGCAGCCGTACAGGTTCTGCCGGGTGAGTCTCCGTGAGTGTGTGTGTGTCTGTGTGTGTGTGTGTGTGCGTTGTACTCACTCACATACACTCTGTCAGTCACTCAATTGGTTAGTAAGTTAGTCATTCACTCTCACACATGCACACACACACAAACATTCAGTCAGTCAGTCAGTCAGTCAGTCAGTCAGTCAAAATGTAACTATCAAGTATGAACCCATTACTTCTTATTCTTTCTGACCCTTACCTCTCTCTCTCTCTCTCTCTCTCTCTCTCTCTCTCTCTCTCTCTCTCTCTCTCTCTCTCTCTCTCTCTCTCCTCTCTCTCTCTCTCTCTCTCTCTCTCTCTCTCTCTCTCTCTCTCTCTCTCTCTCTCTCTCTCTCTCTCTCTCTCTACCCTAACACCCTTGCCACGCTCCTAACTCCCTTTCTTATCCACAGGAAGTCCGAACTCACCAATTCCAGCTTATCTATGCAGAGGTCAGCGCTGTCTTGCCCCAAGTGTCGCAGCTTCACCGAGCTTCCACTCTCCCTCCCAATGACCAGAACACAATGGTGAGGAATGCTACAGTGAGGAATGAGGTGTAGGAAAGCAGTGTTATTAAAAGTTTCAGGGATTTTAAAGGGTATTTTTGTGGCAGTAGTTGAAGTTATTAGGGTTTTCAAGGGTTAGGAATGTGATAGTTATGAATGGGGAGTTAGAAGAGGATACTTACAGCAGGAAAGTTAGGACCTGATAGTTAACTGGTTGTAGTAGAAGTTGTTTGGGTTTTCAAGGATGTTTTTGTGGCAGTAGTGGGAATTATTGTGGTTTTTCATTATGATTTTGTGTTTAATGATACCTAAAGGAAAAGAGAGAGAGAAAGAGAGAGAGAGAGAGAGTAAAGAAAATTGATAAAAAGAAAAAGGAAGATAGCAAAAAGAGACAATTAAAAAAAACAAACAAACACAACAAAAAACATCCAGGAAATCCTAGTTTAGGTCACAAGAGGTCACACAAAGAGAGAGACAGCAAAACAAAGTCAAATATACTAATCCAGGTCACAAGAGGTCACACACATAAGAGAGAGAGATCAAAACGCACCTTATTACCAGTCCAGGTCACAAGAGGTCACACCCCCCCCAGGTCCAGGCCATTGTGAGGTCACGGCAGCAGAGGAAGAGGTTTGATAGAGCCTTACTGACTGACCTGAGTGAGAAAGAGGTGTACGAGGGATTAGCCAGCAAGGTCACCCCGCTGGTCACCAACCCTGGCACTGTGCTGGTGACGGATGCTGTGCTTTACTTCCAGTCACACAATAATGCTGAGAAGGTGAGAGAAAGAGAGAGAGAGAGAGAGAGATATCAGTAGCAAAATTTCTTGTTTTTATCTTTATTTATGGTTTTACTGAGACAATAAGAGAGAGAGAGAGAGAGAGAGAGAGGAGAGAGAGAGAGAGAGAGAGAGTGTGTGTACTAACTATCACTATTTCTCTCTCCCATCACCCTCCTGCAGCATCCTGTCATTAGAATTAACCTGGGAGAGATTCGTCAGGTGATTAAACGACGCTATCTGCTCAGACAAGTGGTGAGTGTGTGTGTGTGTGTGTGTGTGTGTGTGTGTGTGTGTGTGTGTGTGTGTGTGTTTATCTAATAAGTCTTGTTTCTCTTGTTCCTCCTCTTCCTTTCATTCTTTCTTTCTTTTTCTTTCTTCCTTTCATTCTTTCTTTCTTCCTTTTTTTCTTCTTTCCTTGATTCCTTCCTTTCTTCCTTTCCTCTTGTGTATATCTATTATCATTATTATTATTATCGTTATTCATTATTATTCATCTCTCTCCACTTGCAGGGTCTCGAAGTGTTCTGTCGGGAACATTGCATGGTGAAACATCTGCTACTAGTGTTTAAGGTTAGTAGTAGCAGTAGTAGTAGTAGTAGTAGTAGTAGTAGTAGTAGTAGTAGCAGGTGATAAGTTAAACATTTATTCTCATTTCTTATTTATTTTATTTTATTTTTATTCCTTTTCATTTTTCATGTTTTAAGATTTGCATTAAATTTCTTGTGTTTATTTGTTCTTTTTTATTTGTCTGTCCATTTATTTAACCATTTACTTACGTATTTATTCACCTATTTGCTTAATTGTTTATCTATCTGTTTATTCATCTATCCATGTATTTATCAAGTTTTATATTTTAAGTCCGTAAAAATTTATATAGTGCAAATAATAACATTTTTTGATAATTTTTGACTTATATGACCTTTTAGAAACAATTACCATCCTATACCAACCTTTTATGACCTTGCTGATCTCTCATGAGCATTTCCTTACCTTCTATCAGCTATTTTGACCTATTGTAACCTTTTCTGACCTCTCATGAGCTTTGTCTTACCTTCTCTGACCTCTCTTGACCTTTGCCAACCTGTCTAGAAGTGTGAAGAGCGCGACCTGGTGTACGAGGTGTTGGTGACCCAGCCTGGCGTGAGTCTTGACCTCCAGGCACAGGACAACATGACCTTTCAGTGGCAGGCCGGCGCTGTGTCCAATTATGACTACCTCTGCTATCTTAACAGGTGGGGTGCTGCTACTGCTTCTACTACTACTACTACTACTACTACTACTACTACTACTACTACTACTACTACTACTACTACTACTACTACTACTGTTATTTCCTTTGTTATTTATCTTTCTGCTACTATTACTATTATTTGTGCTACTTCTGTTTCTGCTACTACTACTGTTTCTGCTTCTATTGTTTTGCTGCTACTGCTATTTCTTCTGTCTCTCTCACTCACTCACTAATTTACTTATAAACTCCCTTCTATTAATTCCTCCTTCCCTTCTCTTCTCTTCTCTTCTCTTCTCTCCTTTTTCTACCTATACCCATCCCTACCCACACCCATACTCCTAGCCACACCCCATCACCTCAACCTCTCACTCTCTCTCTCTCTCCTCACAGCCAGGCCGACCGCAGTGAGAATGACCTGACCCAGTACCCAGTCTTCCCGTGGGTTGTGGCGGATTACACCAGCGCCGACCTTGACCTCAGTGACCCAGCTGTCTACCGTGACCTGACCAAACCGGTGGGCGCCCTTAATGAGGAGAGGCTGTCGAGGTTAAAGGTCAGTGGGGGGCAGTTTGGGCTAGTTTTGTAATTTATAGCCATTAATTTGGGATATTTTTAATTGTCTTTTCTCTCTCTCTTACTCTCTCTCTCTCTCTCTCTCTCTCCCACAAACAGGAGAGGTGCAAGGACATGCCAGAACCTCGCTTCCTGTACGGGTCTCACTACTCAACACCAGGCTTTGTGTTGTACTACTTGGTCAGACAACACCCCCAGTATATGCTGTGTCTCCAGAACGGACGCTTCGACCATCCTGACCGCATGTTTAATAGGTGTGTGTGTTAAGTTAGGTTTGGTTTGTTTTAAAAGTTGTATGTGTGTGTGTGTGTGTGTGTGGTTAGGTTTGGTTTGGTTTGGTTTTGGATGTTTAACGTATGTGTGTGTGTGTGTGTGTGTGTGTGTGTGTGTGTGTGTGTGTGTGTGGTTAGGTTATTTTTTTGGGTGTTTTAATGCTTTTTCTAGATGTTTTTATGGTTGTAGTGAAAGTTACTGTTTTGGGGTTTTGGGATTTTTAATGTTGTAGTGAATATTTACAACAGCTACAACACCAGCACAACTCATTATAACCTCCCACAACCCCCACAGCTTAAAGGAGATCAGACAAGGCACCATAACCCCTTACAACCTTGCATAACTAACACCACAACCCCAAAACAACCCAAAGGACACTGCAACCCACACCACAACCCTTTATAACCCCTACCACAACACCACAACCTTTGATAACTAACCCCACACTCCCCCACAGCCTGAAGGAGACCTGGGAGAACGTGACAGCCAACCCTTCAGACTTCAAAGAATTAATACCTCAGTTTTACAATCCCGACACGACCCCAGAGTTTCTTATCAATGCCTCTAACATTGATTTTGGAGTGAGGCAGAATGGGAAGCCAGTTGGGGATGTAGAACTCCCACCGTGGGCAAAAGGAGGTGGGTATTTGCATGTGTGTGTGTGTGTGTGTGTGTGTGTGTGTGTGTGTGTGTGTGTGTGTGTGTGTGTTGACTACAGTTAGGTATCTGCTGTTTCTTGGGAATTATATGAAAAGAACAAGTATTTTTATTTCTATTATTATCTTTAAGTCGTATTGCTATCCTGTGGTCAGTAAACTCTACTATCTGTGTGTGTGTGTGTGTGTGTGTGTCTTAAGGCTGTGTGCATTCTGAAACTTCTGTGCTGCATCTCCACTACATTAAAAAACTCTAGTTGAAGTGACACAGGTTTTCAAGGGTGTTTTTATGGTTCTAGTGACAGATTAGCAAGATTTCTACATTATTATCAGGGGAAACAGTCTTGAGAATCCTGGTATCTACATTCAAAAGGCTCTAGTTGAAGTGACACAGGTTTTCAAGGGTGTTTTTATGGTTCTAGTGACAGATTAGCAAGATTTCTACATTATTATCAGGAGAAAGTCTTGAAAACCTGGCTAATCAGTGGCCTTGGAAAACAGTTGTGTTCAGAAAGCAAAGCATTTCTCAAAAACCTTAGTTTGGGTGGATCTCCATTCAAAAACTCAATCTTCATATTATATTTTTACATTTTTGGGGTGTTCCAGGCGCTGTGTGGTGTTGAGGGCATAGGAAGGTGTAGGTGGATGTCTCTAGTGTGTGTTCCGCTCCCCAGACCCGAGCCGTGTGGTGCGTATGCTGCGTGACGCCCTGGAGAGTGAGGTGGTGTCTGCGTCTCTGCATCACTGGATTGATCTGGTCTTCGGCTACAAGCAGAGAGGGGAGGAGGCGGAGAAGGCTGACAATGGTAATGGTGGTGGTGGTGGTGGTGGTGGTGGTACTACTACTGTTATTGTTATTGATATTACTACTTTTGTTTTTGGTGTATTACTATTTCTACTCCTCCTCCTCCTCTTCCTCCTTCTACTAACAAAAACAACAACAACAACATTTAACAATCTCTCCAGCCCTACCCCTCCCTTCCCCATCCCATCCCAGCCCCCATTCCTTCCCCTTTTCAAATAACCTATAACTGCAAACATGACCTTATTAACACTACCCTCCCATGACCTCACCTGACCTCACATGACCTCTCCATCCCCCACAGTGTTCTACCACCTGTGCTACGAGGGCTCGGTTGACCTGGGTGCTGTCACTGACCTCAATGATCGTCTGGCACTTGAGGTCCAGATTACAGAGTTCGGACAAGTGCCAAAACAGCTCTTCTCACGACCCCATCCTGCCCGCTGCTCCACCCCCCACCTCCCCCTCCACTGCGGCCCTGTGCTGGGGGGGCAGGCATCTCCTGTGGGTGATGAGGAAGGTAAGGAGGAGGAGGAGGAGGAGGAGTACCTGAAATATCTATGTGTTAATTTGGATTTTTCTTCTCTTTTCTCCTCTTCCTCCTCTTCTTCTCCTCTTCCTTCTTTACTAAGGAAGAAGAAAAGGAGGTGTTTGTTTGTGTGTGTGTTTTGAATTTGTGTGTTTTTATTATTGTTTACTAACTTTATTCTTCATTTTTCCTCTTCTCATCATCCTTATCTTCTTATTCTTCCTATTCCTCCTTATCCATCTCCTCCTCTTCCTCCTCCTCCATTCCTACATCCACAAATTGTTCTACTTCTTTTTTCCCTCCAAATCTTGAATTTCCTCCTCCAATTCTTTCTTTTCCTCCTCCAATCCTTCCTCTTCCACCTCCTCCCTCTCCTCTTCCATTCCTGCTTTCACAAATCCTAATGATTTTTTCCTCCAAATCTTTCTTTTCCTCCAATTCTTCCTCCATCTCCACCTCGTTCCACCCTTCAATCTTACACACATGCCCCTTCCCTTTCCCCCTGTTCCCCCTCCCAGCAGAGGCCAGCATCGGGGCGGGGGCAGTGCCGGGTGATGTGTGGCAGTGCCTGGGGTCGCTGCAGGTGGTGGGGGAGTGTCGGGTGCACCGGGAAGCAGTGATGGGGCTGTCCTTTACTTGTGACACCACTAAGATTATGTCTGTTGGCCGCGACGCTCTGGCTAAACTGCTGTCTTTGCCCTCTCTGGAGCAGGTGAGAGTGTGGGAGGAGATGGGAGAGGCTGGGAGAGGCTGGGAGAGGGAGAGAGCAGGTTTTAGAGGCTGGAAATGGCTAGGAGGGTTGGGAAAAGGATGGATGTGTTTTTGAGAGGGGGAGAGAGGGTGAGGAAGTGTGGGAGTGGCTGGGAGAGGGAAAGAGGTGTGGAAGAGACTGGGAGAGGTAGGAGGATGTATGGGAGGCTGGGAGAGAGAGAGAAAGAGAGAGTGTGTAGGAGAAAAGCAAATAAAACAGTAACAAAATAACAATAACATCAACACAAACAGAACAACAAAAACCCCCTGACAGGTAACAACACCCCTTCACCTCCCTCAACCCCCTCACCCCTTCACCTTACCTGCGTACCCCTTGTCAACAGGTACGCAGTGTGAGGGTTGGTTCGATGGCTGTCTCCTGCTGCCAACACGTTCCCGACACGAAGACAGTCTTGGTGGGATCTTGGGATAATAATGTGTGAGTCTATCTGTCTGTCTGTCTGTATGTCTGTGTGTCTGTATCTTCCTTGGGGTGTGGTGCCAGCCTAACCTAACCTAACCCCTACAGATACCGCTATAGCTTGGAGTATGGCCAGGTGAGTCTGCTGCTGCGGGCACACTCGGACGCCATCTCCTGCCTGCAGTGGAGAGATGGCACTCTGGTCACGGGTGAGGCACCTACTGGGGGCATTGGGGGGTACTGGATCACAAGCCAAGGGAATGTAAGGCTGGTCACAGGGCAGGGATACAACAGCAAGAGAACAGAACAGAGGGACAAGAAAACATAAGAAGAAAGAGTTAGCAAAGTTTAAAAAAGGAAAAATAATCTTTCTTTTATTTAGGTACTTTGAGATTTAGATAATTATAGTCTCACATACATAAACTTTCTGGATAATAATGGTAATAATAATCTCCTCCTCCTCCAACCATTTCTTCCCTCTCCCTCCCACTCACCCACTCACTCTCCCACACACTCCCACAGGCTCTCTGGACTGCACCGCCCGCGTGTGGAGCCTGGAAGTGAGTGCCAGCAGCGAGAGTGCCATGGCAGCTGTGTCGGCTGGCCAGAATATACTGGGAGAGATGGACCACGACTCTCCTGTCCTCTCCCTGGCCCTGCACCCCTCTGGCACCCTCCTGGCCACTGGCACTGAGGAGGGCCAGGTGGCATTATGGGAACTGCCACATGGAGAATGCCGGCACCTTGTTCATTGTGAGTGAGAGA
>NC_087193.1:12662383-12664883 GCF_035594125.1 Scylla paramamosain | reverse complement strand
ATTTTTTTGCTGTTGAAGTTTTTGAAAGGAGATTCAATCGAAATAACAACAACAACAACAACAACAACAACAACATTAATGATATATTAGAAAGATCTATATTATTATCGTTATTTTTCTGCACAAGCTATCATTACACAATATTATAATTATTATTTATTGCACTTCTTAATTTTAAAGAGAATTGTTATGATACACACACGTACGATATCTGTACTCTAGTTTGTAGTTAACATGAGCTTAACAATATTGTACGTAATTTTAAAGTGAATTATGAAAGTTTGTATATAAAGATGTTTTTAGAATATTTTTCTTACTTTATTTTTTTTAATTTTTTTTCCTATTTTACTTTATAATTTCCTTTGTTCATTTAATCTTCTCGTTCATTTTTTTTTTTATGTTCAATCTTTTTCTTTGTAATTGTGTGTGTGTGTGTGTGTGTGTGTGTGTGTGTGTGTGTGTGTGTGTGTGTGTGTGTTCGTTCCCAAAATGCCTTAATATAACTTGTACTACAATCATTTTAAAAGAGAAAAAGATGAAATTTTCACTAAATAAATATACCTTTTTGATAATAATGCGTTCATTCCCCCTTCCCCTCTCTCTCTCTCTCTCTCTCTCTCTCTCTCTCTCTCTCTCTCTCTCTCTCTCTCTCTCTCTCTCTCTCTCTCTCTCTCTACATCCCAAATCTTTTTCCTTTTATCCAACACGAACCTCTCTCTCTCTCTCTCTCTCTCTCTCTCTCTCTCTCTCTCTCTCTCTCTCTCTCTCTCTCTCTCTCTCCCAGGTGAACGTGTGAACCGCCTCGTTAAGTAATTAGAGCGTAACAAGCGAGGGCGGTGTCATTAACGACCCTTTGTCCCTTAATGGCCACTCTCTCTCTCTCTCTCTCTCTCTCTCTCTCTCTCTCTCTCTCTCTCTCTCTCTCTCTCTCTCTCTCTCTCTCATGTTTCTTTTGCTTCTTCTGATTATTCTTTTTTCGTGATTCTCTCTCTCTCTCTCTCTCTCTCTCTCTCTCTCTCTCTCTCTCTCTCTCTCTCTCTCTCTCTCTCTCTCTCTCTCTCTCTCAATGCTTTAAAGTTGCAAGCCATGTAAACAACCGAGAGAGAGAGAGAGAGAGAGAGAGTAAGGAAAAGTGATCGAGAACAAGAAAATAATAGTTAAAAAAAAAGATTTACTGACAAGAAATAGAAGGTTCGAGAAAAAAAATACGAGGGAAAAAATGAAAACAAGAACAAAAAAAAGACGTGATGTGTCACTTGATTAGTTGATTAGCTGTCATAACCAACACAATTTGATTAACATAATTGAAAAAAAAAAAAGGGTGGTCAACTGACTGATCTATCACAAAAAAATAGTAATAATAATGAAAATAACGATGATAATAATGATAATAATAATAATAATAATAAAACTAACTGTAATAATGATAGCAACAATAACAACAACAACAACAACAACAACAACAACAATTATATAATTTGTGAAGCTTAAACAAATAAAAACCACTGACCAACAAAGATAGCTAAAAAGAAATAATGCTAGCTATTATAACACCAAAAGAAATTAATACATGAAGAAATAAATCATAAGTAAATGATTTTAGGTCTCGGTCTGAGATGTAAGAACGCCACGGCCATGCGGAGCTCAGTGCGCGCCGAACTTCCAGATGGGGAGGTTGTACGTAACTTATCTCTGTGGTGCATTGAAACTATGAGAGATGGAGGTGAATAATGATTTTGTTTTCGTTTATTTTGACTTAATAACTTTTCTTCTTCGTTATTTCTTGACTTTTACATTTATTTTCTTATTTTTTACTTCATGATATATTGATTTTAATGATAATATTATTAGTGGACTTAATAGTAAGACAACAATAGTAATAGTAAGAAATAATTATGATAACAATAGTAATAGTAATTATAACAACAATGATAATAACGAGATAATTACCAGTCGAGAGAGAGAGAGAGAGAGAGAGAGAGAGAGAGAGAGTGTGTGTGTGAGAGAGAGAGAGAGAGAGAGAGAGTGTGTGTGTGTGTGTGTGTGTGTGTGTTAAAGGTGTACTTACCTGAGTAACAAGGTAAGCGATTAAAAGAGAGAGAGAGAGAGAGAGAGAGAGAGAGAGAGAGAGAGAGAGAGAGAGAGAGAGGGGTGTATGATAAATTACTTTCTTCCGACATCTTACTATTAATACGTATACATAACTCTCTCTCTCTCTCTCTCTCTCTCTCTCTCTCTCTCTCTCTCTCTCTCTCTCTGGTAATTATCTTATGTAATCATTATTGTTATTATTATTATTGTTGTTATTATTATTATTATTATTATTATTATTATTATTATTATTATTATTATTATTATTATCGTTAGTATTATCCTTCTATTTTTTCTTTTCTTTTGTTTCCCTCCTTCCTTCATTTTTTCATTCCTTCTTTTCCCTTTATCTTCCTTTTTCCTTCCTTCCTTCCTTCCTTCCTTCCTTCCTTCCTTCCTTCCTTCCTTC
>NC_087193.1:12644883-12647383 GCF_035594125.1 Scylla paramamosain | reverse complement strand
CATGGTTCTAGTGGCAGATAAACAAGATTTTCTCATTATTATCAGGAGAAATACTCTTGAAAACCCTGCTAATCGTCTCTGAGAACTTGAAAAACAGTTTGGTGAAGTGACGAGGGTTTTTAATGAAGTTTTTACGGTTCTAGTGACAGGTTAACAAGATTTTCATATTATTATCGGGAGAAACACTCTTGAAAACTCTGCTAATCGTCTCCGAGGCCTTGGAAAAACAGTTTGGTGAAGTGACGAAGGTTTTTAATGAAGTTTTTACGGTTCTAGTGACAGGTTAACAAGATTTTCATATTATTAACGGGAGAAACACTCTTGAAAACCCTGCTAATCGTCTCTGAGGCCTTGGAAAAAACAGTTTGGTGAAATGAAGAAGGTTTTTAATGAAGTTTTTACGATTCTAGTGACAGATTAACAAGATTTTCATATTATTAACGGGAGAAACACTCTTGAAAACTCTGCTAATCGTCTCTGAGAACTTGGAAAAACAGTTTGGTGAAGTGAAGAAGGTTTTTAAGGAAGTTTTTAGGGTTCTAGCTGCGGATTAACAAGATATGTACATTTTTCAATTATCTGTCTACTAATCTATTCATTATTTCAGCCTGTACAAATTTATTTATCTCTTAATTTAGTCTGAACCAGCATATTTTATTTTTCATCATATTTTATTGTTTATTTCTCAATTTTCAGTGTATTTCAGTCTGTTTCGTATCCCTTTGTATTCCTCCTCCTCCTCCTCCTCCTCCTCCTCCTCCTCCTCCTCCTCCTCCTCCTCCTTCTCCTCCTCCTCCTCCTATTACTACTACTGCTATTACTACACTAGATACAAGTAAACGATATGAAAACAAGGCCATAACGGAGAGAGAGAGAGAGAGAGAGAGAGAGAGAGAGAGAGAGAGAGAGAGAGAGAGAGAGTTTTACCGTGTCTATTCTTTTTCATACGCACGAAAGAACAATAATACACACACGCACACACACACACACACACACACACACACACACACACACACGAGATATCCTTCCATGTACGTTTGCAGTCATGTGTGCGTATCTAAAACGGTCATAAGGGGAAGTTTACACGGCGATAGAAGCAGTAAGGGCGATATTACCGTGGCGGGGGACAGGAATGTCGCCCTTATGCTTACTCTGAATAATAGATAGTGGTGGTGGTGGTGGTGGTGGTGGTGGGGTGCTCTCTCTCTCTCTCTCTCTCTCTCTCTCTCTCTCTCTCTCTCTCTCTCTCTCTCTCTCTCTCTCTCTCTCTCTCATTGTACAGTTTTGTTTTCATGTTTCTTATTATTCCTCCCTCCTTCTCTGCTTCTTTCTCCTCCTCCTCTTCCTCCTGCTCTTCCTCCTCCTCCTCCTCTTCCTCCATTTTCAAGTTCACGCTCTTGTTCTTCCTCCTTATTCTTCTCCTCCTCCTCCTTTACCAAACAACCTTGCAAGGACCAAAATGTCTGTTGCTGTTTGGCTTTCCTTTGTATTCCTTTGTATTTCTCCTCCTCTCTACTTTTCCCCTTTCTCATCTCTATAACGCTACGGAACTCCGCCTCTCTCTCTCTCTCTCTCTCTCTCTCTCTCTCTCTCTCTCTCTCTCTCTCTCTCTCTCTCTCTCTCTCTCTCTCTCTCTCTCTCTCTCTCTTTAATAATGTCAACGCTGGTGCAATTTAGTTATAAAAAAAAATTCACCTGTAAGCTTGTGTATTAGTAATATTAATTAATCGACAGGTGTGTGTGTGTGTGTGTGTGTGTGTGTGTGTGTGTGTGTGTGTGTGTGTGTGTGTGTGTGTGTGTGTGTGTGTGTGTGTGTGTGTGTGTGTGTGTGTGTGTGTGTGTGTGTGTGTGTGTTTGGCTATTTAATCAATGTAGGGAGGAAGGAAAGAAGAGAAGAGGGAAGGGGAGGAGAGGAGGAAAGGAAGAAGGGAGAAGAAAAGTATGGAAGGGGAGAGAGAGAGAGGAAGGGAATAAGGGAGGAAGAGAAAGAAGAGGAGGAAAAAAGAAGGGAAGGTAAGGAGAGAAGAAGGGAAGGGAGGAAAGAATAGAAATATTAATAAATTGAAGGGAAGAAGAGGAGAGGAAGGGAGGGAAGGAGGAAAGAGAGGAAGGGAAGAAGAAAGGAAGAAGGAATATAAAAAAATGATAAATTGAATGAATAAATGAATGAATGATGTGTGTTTTAAAAGAAAAACTCTCTCTCTCTCTCTCTCTCTCTCTCTCTCTCTCTCTCTCTCTCTCTCTCTCTCTCTCTCTCTCTCTCTCCTTGTCATCCTAGCCATATCCTTTTCAATGCATCTTTATATCAATTCCATACTCTCTCTCTCTCTCTCTCTCTCTCTCTCTCTCTCTCTCTCTCTCTCTCTCTCTCTCTCTCTCTCTCTCTCTCTCTCTCTCTCTCTCTCTCTCTCTCTCTCTGTCAGGCGTCAGGAGGGGTCAAAAGAACGTCACACTCACACAACAACCTCGCCTTTATTGACTTAAGCTCCCCGGAGAGTCA
>NC_087193.1:12634883-12637383 GCF_035594125.1 Scylla paramamosain | reverse complement strand
CCTACAGCAGTCTTCCATCCTCGTCTTCCTCGTCCTCTTAGAACTGTAAATGAATATATAACCTCCAAAATAACGCCAGATAATAAGTGTCTAGGGGTGGCGGCCATCTTTGTTTCAGGCGAAGTCCCCCAGCCGCCATGTTTGTTTGTCATAGTCTGGACAGATTTCAATGTTTTTCTTACTATCGTTACTAATTTGTTTCGATTTTTAAGGTTTTTATGGTTTGTTGAAGTATTTATTAATGTTTTGACTACTAATATTTTTTGAGGGATATTTTGAAAGTCGTTCATTTTTTTTATTTATTTATTTTTTTTTTCAGCCGCTAGTTATGATTTTATTGCTTCTAAAAATCGTTCATGATATTGTAAGTTTTTTTTATTTATTTATTTTTTTCATGTTCAATAGAAGATGTTGACTTTCAGAGCGTGTTAAAAGTCGAAAAGTTGGCATTTTGTAATTATTTTCTCTTGTAACTAACTTTTTATTGTGTGTAGAAATACTTTAGATTTTTTTAAAGTGTTTTCCGTTCCTGGTATATCAGATTTGTGAACTTTAGACTATTTTTTTCTTATCGTATTTGTTGCAACACTTTTTTTCATTTCCTAGTTCTTTTTAGTTTTTTTTTATATATCATTGCTCAATACGGAAATGATTTTATATTCCCAGTATTAGTTAAACTCATGACTTTACAAAATAAATAAGGCATTCCAGCCTAGCTCCATTTTTGCGAAGGGTCAATTTCAAAGTGAAATACGTACGTAAATATGAAGCGTGACGTCATCAGTCATTGGGGGACCGAGACCCCACACCCCCCTGGGCCCCCTCCATCCAGGGGTGTGTGTGTGTGTGTGTGTGTGTGTGTGTGTGTGTGTGTGTGTGTGTGTGTGTGTGTGTGTGTGTGTGTGTGTGTGTTTCATGAATGCTCCTAATCCGTATATATATATATCTGTGTGTGTGTGCGTGTGTGTGTGTGTGTGTATGTGAGTGTTTCCATAAGCCGCAAAAATCCGGCTGGTGTGTCTTTACGCTTGACTTAGAGCAAGACAACTCTCTCTCTCTCTCTCTCTCTCTCTCTCTCTCTCTCTCTCTCTCTCTCTCTCTCTCTCTCTCTCTCTCTCTTCAATAAGCATGTGTTTCCACTCCGATAAACCTGTTTGATAGAATGCCAGTGAGAGAGAGAGAGAGAGAGAGAGAGAGAGAGAGAGAGAGAGAGAGAGAGAGAGAGAGAGAGAGAGAGAGAGAGAGAATGTTTGACTTTCTTTCTCTGCCTTGAGGTTACGACAGTGAAACAATATGCAATTTCAACGCTCTCTCTCTCTCTCTCTCTCTCTCTCTCTCTCTCTCTCTCTCTCTCTCTCTCTCTCTCTCTCTCTCTCTCTCTCTCTCTCTCTCTGTCCCCTCTCACTTTTTTCAAATAAATCTCGTTTATTACAGCCATTCTTAACCTTAGTTAAGTCACGTGATGGATGAAAGACAGAGAGAGAGAGAGAGAGAGAGAGAGAGAGAGAGAGAGAGAGAGAGAGAGAGAGAGTCCATGGTTTACCAAAAAAATGTCAGAAAATTGCCAGAGAGAGAGAGAGAGAGAGAGAGAGAGAGAGAGAGAGAGAGAGAGAGAGAGAGAGAGAGAGTCTTGAGGGTACTGACAACCCAAACAAGAAATATTTTGAGGTGAGTGAGGGAAAGGAAATTAAAGATATAAATAAAAGACATTTCTCTCTCTCTCTCTCTCTCTCTCTCTCTCTCTCTCTCTCTCTCTCTCTCTCTCTCTCTCTCTCTCTCTCTCTGTCTATCTATCTCTACCTCTCTCACACACTTTTTCACACTGAATGGAGGAAGGCGAGAGAGAGAGAGAGAGAGAGAGAGAGAGAGAGAGAGAGAGAGAGAGAGAGAGAGAGAGAGAGAGAGAATACATAGATAAATTAACAAATATTGATAGAAACTTATCTCTCTCTCTCTCTCTCTCTCTCTCTCTCTCTCTCTCTCTCTCTCTCTCTCTCTCTCTCTCTCTCTCTCTCTCTCTCTCGCTTTCAATTAAACTCCGCCAACTATTGCCTCACTTTCTCACATTGCACTCGCTCTAAATAGAAATACTCAGGCCAGATAATGAAGCCTCTCTCTCTCTCTCTCTCTCTCTCTCTCTCTCTCTCTCTCTCTCTCTCTCTCTCTCTCTCTCTCTCTCTCACTCAATCACTATGTCTCACAATTCGTCGGTCTGTTTGCCTGAGTGTCTAAGAGAGAGAGAGAGAGAGAGAGAGAGAGAGAGAGAGAGAGAGAGAGAGAGAGAGAGAAGCTGATAAATGCCTCTGTTTACACCTACACAAATACCCACCTCATAAAACGCACGTGCGCGCGCGAGCACACACACACACACACACACACACACACACACACACACACACACACACACACACACACACACACACACACACACACACACACACACACACACACACACACACACACACTCAAAACTTCTCTTCCCTATTTTTGATTTAATATT
>NC_087193.1:12604883-12607383 GCF_035594125.1 Scylla paramamosain | reverse complement strand
AGGAGGAGGAGGAGGAGGAAGAACAAGTGAAATATAGAAGAAAAGAATAAGAAACAAGGATTTTTAAGAGAGAGAAGAGACAAAGAGAAAAGGAAGAGGAGGAGGAGAAGGAGGAAAATAGATGAAGTTAGTGATTGTAGAAATGAAAGAGGAAGAGGAGGAGGAGGAGGAGGAAGAGAGCAGGATAAACAAAGAAATTATCGAAGAAGGAGGAAGAAGAGCAAGGGGAAGAAGAGGGCGAAAGGGAGAGAAGAGATTAAGAATAGAGAAGACAGGAGGAAGGGATTAAAGATGGAGGACGAGGAGGGGAAGAAGAGGAGAAAGAGGAGGAGGAGAAAAGGGGAAGGGAAGACAGAAGATTAAAGTGGAAGGAGGAGGAAGAGGAGGAGGAGGAGGAGGAGGAGATTCAAGAAAAAGAAAGAAGGACAGAAAGATTAGATAAGAAGTGAAAAGAATAAATAAATAAATAAAACAATAAAAGAAAGAGAGAAACAGAGAAAGAAGAAGAGATTTTAGAATAAGAGGAAGAGGAGGAAAAGAGGAGGAGGAAAGGAGGAGAAGAATGAAGTGAAGGAGCTATTAGGGAAGAATTGTATATATTAGGAAGAGGAGGAGGAGGAGGAGGAGGAGAAAGAAGAAGAAGAAGAAGAAGAAGAAGAGAAGAAGAAGAAGAAGAATAGGAGGAGGAGGAGAAGGAGAAAGAGGAGGGATGGAGAGATGGAGAGAAAGGCAGAAAAAGTTTGTTGGAAGTTGATTGTGGAGGGGAAGAGAGAGAGAGAGAGAGAGAGAGAGAGAGAGAGAGAGAGAGAGAGAGAGAGAGAGAGAGAGAGAGAGAGAGAGAGAGAGAGAGAGATTTAAACTAAAAGACTGAATAAAGAAATATGTTTCGCACTTATAGTCTTTTGTGTGTGTGTGTGAGAGAGAGAGAGAGAGAGAGAGAGAGAGAGAGAGAGAGAGAGAGAGAGAGAGAGAGAGAGAGAGAGAGAGAGAGAGAGAGAACAAGACGTGAAAATAATCCCTACTAATACCCAACTCTCTCTCTCTCTCTCTCTCTCTCTCTCTCTCTCTCTCTCTCTCTCTCTCTCTCTCTCTCTCTCTCTCTCTCTCTCTGCAGGTATTACTACGTGAACACAACCCAGGAATATTTTACGAATACTGGATACCCACCACCACCACCACCACCACCATCACCGCCACCACTACCACCACCACCACCTCCACCACTACTGCTACTACTACTACTATGGCACCACGACCTGAGTCCCTGATGCTACTACCTGCTACTACTACTGCTACTACTACTACTGCTAACACCACACGCCACCACCATCACCACCACTACCACCACCACCACGACCACCACCAGCACAAACCACAGAATTCTTTAATAAAATCAGGAAGGGAGAGAAGATTGAATGGAACAAGAGAAGGAGGAGGAGGAGGAGGAGGAGGAGGGAGGAAGAGTGGAGGTCACCCAATGCTCTTAATTTGTATGAATGGAAGAAAGGAGGAGGAGGAGGAAGAGGAAGAGGAAGAGGAGGTTGGGATGCAAAGAGGAAATCTTCTCTTCTTAATAGACAAGAGAATGAGTCACATAAACTGCACAGGAAGAGTAAAGGAAGAGGAGGAGGAGGAGGAGAAGGAGGAGGAAGACTGGAGGAAGAGGAGGAGGAAGAAGAAGGAAGAGGATTAAAACAACAAATAATGTCAAGAAAAGATGATAAATACGAGAGGGGAAGAGGAGAGGAGAAGAAAAACAAAAAGAAGAGACGGAAGGACAAGAAGAAAAAGAAGAGGAAGAAGAAGAAGAGGAAGGAGGAAGAAGAAGAAGAAGAGGAAGAGGAGGAAGAGGAGGGAAAATGTCTTCCGTGTAAGAAAGGAAGAAAGAAAACAAGAGAGATATTTTGTGTCAGTGATTTTGGTGAGTAGAGAGAGAGAGAGAGAGAGAGAGAGAGAGAGAGAGAGAGAGAGAGAGAGAGAGAGAGAAAGTTTGGGAAAGAATGTTTACGCTCATTCTTTTCTCTTTTTTCCCGCTCTTCCTCTTCTTGTGGTCATTCCTCAGCCTTTGTTTACATTCCAGACATTCTTTTAGGCCTACTGGGAGAGAGAGAGAGAGAGAGAGAGAGAGAGAGAGAGAGAGAGAGAGAGAGAGAGAGAGAGAGAGAGAGAGAATGATAGAACAACGAAAAAAAGTGTGTGTGTGTGTGTGTGTGTGTGTGTGTGTGTGTGTGTGTGTGTGTGTGAGAGAGAGAGAGAGAGAGAGAGAGAGAGAGAGAGAGAGAGAGAGAGAGAGAGAGAGAGAGTAGCGTTTCATCGTACAAACATCAATTAATTAATTTTTTTCTTGCTTTTATTAATTTATTACTTTTTATAACATGTGTTTGTTATCTAATCCCTTTCACCTTCTCCTCTTTCCTCTTCCTCTTCTCCTCTTCCTCTTTTTCCTCCTCCTCTTCTCTTCTTCCAAGTTTTTCCTTCTATCTTCTCTCCTTCCATTTAC
>NC_087193.1:12592383-12594883 GCF_035594125.1 Scylla paramamosain | reverse complement strand
GGTATATTAACGGGGTTCAAAGAGACTATGGTTCAGTTTAACGGGGTGTTTTTACCTGCCTTCAACACACACACACACACACACACACACACACACACACACACACACACACACACACACACACACGTGAAATATACAAAAGATTTAGAAATTATATATCAGAGTGTGTGTGTGTGTGTGTGTGTGTGTGTGTGTGTGTGTGTGTGTGTGTGTGTGTGTTAGGGTTGTAACACATGTCACTTCCCATAAAGAGGAGGAGGAGGAGGAGGAAAAACAAGAGGAGGAGGAAGAGGAGGAGGAGGAGGAAAAGCAAGAGGAGGAATTAAGAGGGAGGTATTATATTGGATTAGAAGGAGGAGGAGGAGGAGGAGAAGGAGGAAGAGAAGGAGGAATATAAATGACTACAAAGGAAGACCAGATACTAAGAGAATGAGGAAGAAGAAAAAGAAGAGGAGGGGGAGGAGGAAGAGGAGAAGTAGGAGGAGGAGGAGGAGGAGGAGAAGGAGGAAGGAAGGAAGGAAGGAAATTGAGAGGAGGAAGGGAAGGACGAGAATGAAGGGAAAGAGGAAGAGGAGGAGGAGGAGGAGGAGGATTACATAGGAAGAACAAATACCAGAGGAGGGTGGAGGAGGAGGAGGAGGAGGAGGAGGAGGAGGAGGAGTGAGGGGGAGGGGGGAAGAAGGAAGCCTTGACCAGTTTTTCTACAGGAAGAGAGAGAGAGAGAGAGAGAGAGAGAGAGAGAGAGAGAGAGAGAGAGAGAGAGATGGAAGAATTAAAGCAAAGATTACTCTAATAAAAGAAAGTAATAAAATATGTCCTCTCTCTCTCTCTCTCTCTCTCTCTCTCTCTCTCTCTCTCTCTCTCTCTCTCTCTCTCTCTCTCTCTCTCTCAGAATTATTAAAATGAATGGTAATATGAGTTTACTAAAGAACAGATTAATAATAATAATAGTAATAATAATAATAATAATAATAATAATAATAATAATAATAATAATAATAATCGTAATAATAATAATAGTAATAATTTTAAGTTAAGTTTAAATAAGTCTGTCCATGTTTTTCGTTTTCTTTCCATTAATTTAAAAGAAAACGTATTTTGTTTTTTTTTATTAAATCGTAACTGTCATCTACTATTTAATCTATTTATATATTTGTATTATCTATTATTTTGTTCTATTTTTATTTATTTTTTTCCTGTTATCATTTATCTCTCTTCTACATTTTGTTCTTTATTTTCTGTTCATTGTTCTTGTTCTTCTAATTCTCCTGTTCTTTTTTTCTTCTTTCTTCTCTTCCTCCTCCTCCTCCTTCTTTTCCTCCTCTTCTAATTCTCCTGTTCTTTTTTCTTCTTTCTTCTCTTCCTCCTCCTCCTCCTTCTTCTCTTCCTCCTCCTTCTTCTCTTCCTCCTCCTCCTCCCTTCTTATCTTCTTCCTCCTCCTCCTTCTTATCTTCTTCCTCCTCCTCCTTCTTATCTTCTTCTTCCTCCTCCTTCTTCTCTCCTCCTCCTCCCTTCTTCTTCCTCCTCCTCCTCCTCCCTTCTTCACTCCTCCTCCCTTCTTCACTCCTACTTCCTTTTCTCCTACTCCTGCTCCATTTTCTGCTCTTCTCTCCTTCTCCCTTCTCTCCTCTCCCTTCTCCTCTCCTTCTTCTACATCCACTACTAAACACACACACACATACACACACGATAATAATAATAATAATAATAATAATAATAATAATAATAATAATAATAATAATAATAATAATAAAATCTAACACTTAATACCAACAGTTAAAGAAGAAGATGACGAAGAGGAAGAAGAAGAACATTACAAACAACTGCAAGAGGAAGAACAAGAAGTGGAGGAGGAGGAGGAGGAGGAGGAGGTCTTCTCTTCTTCCTGTCTTCTGTACTTGGTCCGGAAGAAGTTGATGACATAAGTACTGTGAGAATGCCTGTAGTAGTACTAGTAGTAGTAGTAGTAGTAGTAATAGTAGTAGTAGTAGTAGTAGTGGTGGTGGTGGTGGTGGTAGTGGGGGGAGGGGAGGAGGAGGAGTGATAGGTTAGTAGTTGTAATAGTAAAAGTTAGTCGTATCATTATTATTATTATTATTATTATTATTATTATTATTATTATTATTATTGCCGAAAATATCTCTATCTCCTTTTACTAATTACCTACTTACCTAACTAGCCAACTAAATATACCTCACTCCACCTCATCTCTAACCTCTTTCCTTACACCTATCCAGCACAAATTACCTTTTCGCTTCTGTTCACTACGCGTCTACCAAACAAGAGCAAAGATTAGCTAAGTCTCTGTTAGGTTCCATTTCGTTTTCTGTGAACGACGGAGCCAGCCTTGTCTTTGTAAGGTAAACTAAACTATTTCATCACTACGGTACGATGACCCTTGTATTTACGTGTAGTGCTTATGTTTACGTTACCAGACTCCACGATGAACGGGAGAGGTTTAGAGAATAGTGAGATAAGGGACTATATTCTTAAATACTTC
>NC_087193.1:12547383-12564883 GCF_035594125.1 Scylla paramamosain | reverse complement strand
TAGGTGAGGATGATAGTTCATTTAACGGTGCGTTGTGTGTAATGGTACCGCGGTGTTTCAGTACAACCATTTATAGTAACAGCAGTACAGTGTATTATGCAATGTAATGTGCTGTGATCCAAGTCAAAGGGTTTGCTTGGGAAAATCTAACATACTCAGGCACGATACTTAATATTTAAAGGTTAAGCTTACGATTTCCCTAAACTAGTCTCCCCATAGGAACATAAGAACATAAGGGTTGGTGCAGGAAGCCATCAGGCCTACACGTGGCAGTCCCTGCATGAAACATACCTAAATATTTCCACCTGTCATCCCCATCCATAAATTTGTCTCATCTTTTAAAGCTCCCTAATGACTCATCATTAACAATCTGATTACTGAATCCATTCCATTCATCGATCACTATATTTGATAACCAATTCCTTCCTGCCTCTTTTTTTAACCTAAATTTTCAAGCTTGAACACATTATTTCTTGTTCTGTGCAGATTACTAACCCTGAGAATTTCGCTTACGTCATCCTTGTTATGTTTCCTATACCACTTAAACATTTCTACCAGGTCCTTCTTAATTAACCTACGTCTCTCTAAGGAATGTTGATTTAAGAACCATCTGTACCCATCTATACCATCCTCCATTTAAAATCCTTCTCCAGATCTCCGTTTAAATCTCTAAAAAATCTCCCCTATCCATTCTCCTGTCTCATGAAGCTTCAAGTCTCCCAAAACTAGTCTTCCCCTCTCTGTCACCCCTCCTTTCCTCCTTCCTCGTGAAACTTCGAAACACGGACAGGGCGGCAGCTGCAGTGGGTTGAGGCAGCCTGAACCAGTACACCTCTGCAGGCCGGCAGGTGAGGATACGAGTGTCATCGCCGCCACAAGTAAGTATCTAGCGCTGGATTTCTTTGTGACAAGTGTCCAGACGGGAGGAGTGGAGCTGTGGGTAGCTCACCGAGACGATAATTTTCTTGCTATTCTTCCCTGTCGTGCATTTTAGCATTGTGCCTGAGGGAGTGATGACGTGGCGGGAATGAAGGAGAGGGAAGTCGCCGGCTTTTGCAGTGCTAACCTAGACTTGATAATTATAATATATAGGGTAATTGTCTAGAGTCCTTACCGGGCCTTATTACTGGTCTATTCACTTCAATTCTTTTACACATACCTTCACATGCACCTAAAACATCATTTTAAAGTGGGGGACAAATGCCCCCTTCCCTCTAGTCGGTTAGGTTAGGTTAGGTTAGGTTAGGTTAAGTTAGGTTAGGTTAGGTTAGGTTAGGTTAGGTTTTAGGTGCATGTGAAGGTATGTGTAAAAGAATTGAAGTGAATAGACCAGTAATAAGGCCCGGTAAGGACTCTAGACAATTACCTTAACCTAACCTAACCTAACCTAACCTAACCTAACCTAACCTAACCGACTAGAGGGAAGGGGGCATTTGTCCCCCACTTTAAAATGATGTTTTAGGTGCATGTGAAGGTATGTGTAAAAGAATTGAAGTGAATAGACCAGTAATAAGGCCCGGTAAGGACTCTAGACAATTACCATATATAGGACCGTATTCTGCAACACTTCCGCGCCGCACCTCCACTACTTCCCAAAGGCTCTAGTTGAAGTGACGCGGCTTATTAAGGGTGTATTTTTTACAGTTCTAGTGAACGATTAACGAGATATCTACATTATTAACAGGAGAAACACGCCTGAGAGCCCGGCTAGTCTATCTACAGTGCTTGTCATTGGAAATGTCGCAATCTGCATCCCTGCTGCGTGTGGCAATATAAACAGGGTAATACACCAAATAAATTCATCACAATTAGTATTTTGTGACATCCCCTTACGCTTCCTGCACTCCTATAAACGTGCAGGTAGGCTGTTAGCAAGCGCCACGAAATGTTGCTGGCCGAAACTTGTCCGAGGCTGGTGGAACGCAGCTTGGAGCTTGGGTATCGTAGAGCAGTCGTGGCTACGTAACTTTCTTTTCATTATAAGCATGCTCGGCACACAACCGAGGCCTGGGTTGGAGTCCCCGGCGCGGCGTGACAAATGGGCGAGCCTCTTACGTATAGACCCCCTGTTCACCTGGCAAGCAAGTAGGTACGGGATGTAACCCGGGGGCCTGTGACCTAGCTGTCTCAGTGTGCGGTGTGTGAGTGGCCCGAGTCCTACCCAAAGATCGGTCAGTACGCGCTCTGAGCTCTTTCAGTAGGTGGCTGGATGAGTGACCACCATATGACTTTATAATAGGTGAGTGAATGACAGGCGCGCGCGTGCAGACGCACACTTTGCATTCTCTTCCGTTTGCCTCGCTCGCTCGCAGCTCTCAGCCCGCCGCGCCGCCTTCACTCACCGCCACCTCAGGCTTTCATTCCATCCCACTGTATTTCTCTTATGTAAATGCTCCGGCCAAGGGAGGAAAATCGTTTCATTGATAATGTTATAAAAATAGTTATTCAGATATACTAATTTCTTAGCCGTCATTCTTTAAAAATATACGCAACAAGTTATGTGGCTTCATATATATATATATATATATATATATATATATATATATATATATATATATATATATATATATATATATATATATATATATATATATATATATATATATATATATATAATACCCATGGATCGGTCAAAAAACATTCTTTCCATTAATCTTGTTTTATTTCTTTTAAAATCATACATCAGTCAAAAAAATCCAATTGGTCGGTCAAAAAAACACATACTTTCCATTAATCTTGCTTTATTTCTTTCCAGAGTGTTAGACATGATGGAAGAGGCGACACCATCTATCCACGACCACCACCACCACTACCAGCAGCAGACCAGTGACCACCTCTGCTTGTGTGGATGTCTGGCTGGCTCCTCTGCTTGTCTGCTGCTGCATATGTCTGTGACCTACCTGTGTTATGATAAGTATTTTGACTTTTTTGAGAGAGAGAGAGAGAGAGAGAGAGAAAGAGAGAGAGAGAGAGAGAGAGAGAGAGAGAGAGAGAGAGAGAGAGAGAGAGCACCTTTTCCAACTCTCCTATATCTATCTCCCTTGTATCTTTGAGAACCAAGTGTGAGAGATGAATGCAAATGAAGATAATCGTCTCTCTCTGCCCATTAAAACTCTCTCTCTCTCCCTCTCTCATTTATCTACCACCCCATCTCTCCACCCAGCACACCCTTATCACCATATTCCATACTGGCAGATTGGTGATGAGATGACGAAGAGGGAGAGAGAAATACATTCGCAGCAAGAGGAAGGATAAAGGCCAACAGATCCAAAGCAGGAGGAGGAATGATGACCCACAGATTACATTTGCAGCAAGAGGAAGGGATGAAGACCAACAGATCCAAAGCAGGAGGAGGAATGAAGACCCACAGATTCACAGCAACAGATTCATAGCAACACACCACAGATTAACTTCAGCATAGCACAGCAAGATACAAAAGGCTACACCAGCTGCTCGGAGACCCACAAATGCAGCAGGACTTCAAACTTCCCTCAGACTTCATGACCTGAGTGAGGCGTCCACTTGTTCCTGCCATCAACAGCTGATAGGGAGAGAAGTGAGATGAGGTGATGCAAGATGCCTACTAGTTTTGGAATTAGAATGAACATGATTTAGTGAAGTCCTGAGTGACTGTAGCATGAAAAGAGGATGATGGGAGAAAAGGAGTATATATATATATAGAGAGAGAGAGATTAAAAAGAGATAGAATAAGGATGATTTAGTGAATAAGGATGATTTAGTGAACTTATGAGTGATTTTGTAGTGTGATGAGTGATTTTGTAGTGTGAAGAGAGGATGGGGAGGAGAAGGTTGGAGAGGAGGAAGAGATTATATAAATAGTTTTTAGATTAGAATGAGCAGGATTTATTTAAGTACTGACTGACTGTGTAGTGTGAAAAAGACAAGGATGAGAGGAGTGTAGTGTGAAAAAGACAAGGATGAGAGGAGACACTCATGGACCACCATAAGAGCTTAGGCACACCACAGCCAGCAGCCACACACACCCACAGCAAGGCCCCACAGCACACACTGGTTCCCATGAGACCGTTCCTTACACTGCACCTACTCCAATCCTGAAACCACAGCAAGGCCACACAGCACACACTGGTTCACTCCCGCCCCCTCACAATGAGACTGTTCCCTGTCCACATATATACAAAAAAGGCATCGGTAATAGTACATAACACAGGAATAATGGAACAGATATTAATAGTTAAGCACTTTCTTGATTTATTGGGAAAGGCAAGCAGAAAAAGTGGAGTTCATTGGGATATTTGTCAGAATCCAACATTTTCCTGGGGTTCTTCATGTACGTGCACACACACACACACACACACACTTGCACATACACACATGCACACACCCATACACACTCTCACCAGATCAGAATACACAGATAAACAAGATTAATTGTTTGTCTTGTTCTGTCATATCTAAAAATTGCATTCTCTCTCTCTCTCTCTCTCTCTCTCACATGATAATATAGACAAAAGATCAACACTAAGTCTTGTCTCATCCTATTCCTTTATTGTCATATCAGAATTAAACAGTCACACACACAAAAGTGAAGAAATCAGAAAAAAGCAGGCATTTCTACTACGTCAGGACAAAACAGAAACCAAAGCTCAAAAAAATATCCTTGAAAATTTATAGAAGAAAATAAGATGATCTCTACATACCAATCCTGTTAAACAAGAACTTCTATGTCAGGACAAAACAAATATTAAAACGCAATAAAAAAAGGAAAAAAAGACTAATAAAGGATAATCTCTATATCAGACAGGATAAACACAATGACAACAACAACAGTAACAAATTAGAATCAATAAATAATGGTTCATATAAAAAAAATTAGCAAAGATTATTTGATAAGATGTTCGTATCAAGATAATGATCCTGAGATGTGCATGCTATGTGTATGCAAGGCCCTGACACCTACTACTACTACTACTAGCTGAACCAACACTATCTATCACACACACACACACACAAAGAGAAAAATACACTTGCACACACACACGCACAGAGAAAAATACACTTGCACACACACACACACAAACACTCCTTAAGTCTCTCATTCCCTCTGTCTGACACACGCACCACACACACACAAAAATATATAACACACACACACAACCCCTCTCTCTGTCTGTCCGTCCGTCTGTCTGTCTGTCTGTCTCACACACAAATATCCAAAAAACACCCCTTAAACTAACACACACACAATCCATCCATCTCTCTCTCTCTCTCTCTCTCTCTCTCTCTCTCTCTCAAACAAACAAATGGACACCAATCAGTTTTTCTTCCATGAGTAAAACATTTCCATTGGCTTGTTGACTCTCCAGTACTTCTCGTTGATCTGCTCCAGTGTGAGGGACCCAACCACTCCGATGTACTGGTCAGGCGTGGGGGCGATGTAGATGCAGAAGTTGTTGAGGGATGAAGGAAGCTCTGTCTCAAGTTCTCCTGTTCTGTTGGCAAGTGTTAACCTCATCGCCAGGTACTTAGACAGGTGGTCAACTGCAAAGAGGGAGGCTTGGTTAGGTAATGGTCTCTCTCTCTCTCCTTAAACTCCATTTCTTTTCTCACTCTCTCTCCTTCAACCCCCTTTCTCTTCTCTCCTGTAATCACTATTGCTCTCTCTCTCTCTCACTCACTAGTAGCATTGGCTGTGGTCTTGATGTAGCGGATTGACGAGTCTTTCAATTCTCGTATCAACTCATTATCCTCGTTCATCTCCAGTGGGTGGGGGCGGAACACCAGCTCAATCTCACCCGCCTCCACTGGTCCACCATCCTCCGCCTCACCTGGGTTGCCGTCATTGCTTGAACCGGGGCCGGATTCATTCTCGGAGGTCCGTCTCGGCTTTTTCACCTTTGGACCGAGACTTGCTGCTGTGTGGGTTAGGTTAGGTTAGATTTGGTTTTGTTGGGATTTGGTTGGGTTGGGTTTGGGCTGGGTCGGGTTGGGTTAGGTAAGGTTATGTTAAAGTTAGGTCTTCTTCAGGTCTTCTGTAGTTCTCCCTACAATCCCCAGGTCTTTCTCAGCCCTCCCTATCAATCTCAGGTCCTCCTTAACCCTTAAAATACCAACTAACCACATAAAAACACACACACACATGCACACACACAAAAACACCATCCCCAGGTCTTCCTCAGTCTTCCAAGCACCCTAAAGTAACCAGAAAACACTAACACACACACATACACACACAAACACCCCCCTCAGACCTTAACCACCCAGACACACACACACAAACCATACCAGTGGACTGTGGTGTGGTGGTGGCCGCAGCAGTCGTGGTAGCAGTGGCATTGGGCGTGGCAGCTGGGGTGGCAGAAGGGTCGGTAGGGGTGGGGGTGGAGGGGGCGGAGGGTGTTGGCGTGGCTCCGTCCTCCTGCAAAGCCTTCCTGTTCTTCTGCCGGCTTTGAATCTGCAACTTGATCCCCTCCTCGATGGATGTGATGAGGGATGCATGGTTGTGGTTCTTGTTTAGCTTGGCAATGACACGTTCCTGGTGTTGCTCATACTCGTCACGGCTCGGGTAGATCTTTGAGATGAGCGTGTCAAAATTTGGATCCGGCCGAAGTGAACGTTTGGACACCAGCTTCTTCCGGCAGGTTGGACACTCCTTGTTCCCTGACCGCAGAGCAGTGATGATGCACTCCTGTGGTGGTGGCAGGGTGTTAGAGGAAGGTAATGATGTCTGGGGGGTGTTTGAGACTAAGAATTGGTGTTTTGAGGGTGTTAGAGAGAGGAACTGTGATGTTATAGGGATTGGGATGGTGTTGACAGGATTATAGAGGATGGCATTGGTGTTTGCAGAGTGTAAGAAGGTGAGAATTTGTGTTGCCAGGGTGTTAGAGAGGAACTGAGATGTTCGCAAGGTGCTGGAGGGATTGAGATGGTGTTAGGAGGGTGTTAGAGAGAGCTGGGATGTTGGCAAGGTGTTAGAGGCAGGGACTGATGCGTTTCAAGGGTGTTAAGAGGGTGGCATTGGTATATGCAGGGTGTTAGAGAGAAACTAGGATGTTTGCAAGGTGTTAGAAAATAAGAATTGATGTTTGCAGGGTGTTAAAAAGAGGAACTAGTGTGTGTGTGTTAGACCAGACACACACTGAGACACAGGTGACACAGCACACAGCAAGGTAGAAAACTGCACCTCATAACAGCAAGGTAAAAAACTGCACCTCACCGTTTTAAAAATGTAAGTACGCAGGCTGACACACAGGACAGCACATCGCAGCCACGGAGCTGTGTCGGCCTGCAACACAGTCACTAGGACAAAGTTTCCAGCACATGTGTGGCAGACATCCTTCACAGGCTATGTCATTTTGTATCATAATGAGCATATCTACAAATTTATCTCGGCTTAATGTGAAATAGTTCCTGTGTCTTGCATCACGCAACTCATAAAATACAGCAAATTCTCCATGTTTATTCCTCTTTTCCACGTATCTGCTCCTCCACACTGTCTCTTTCCTTCATAACATTCTTTTCTCAGACTCTAAACTAAGGATTTCTCAGTAATCCTTTCTGACAACCATGACCACAGCACTGCACAGGATCACAGACTTCTTGTCACTGTGCTGCCATGTTCCCTTGCTCTGCCCTACCCTGCCCTGTGTCTATCCTGTGTCTCAATGTGCACCCAGACTAAGGCAAGGTTAGGTTAGATTAGGTTAGGTTAGGTTAGGTAATGCAAGGTTAGATTAGATTAGAATAGGTTAAGTTAGGTTAGGTAAGGTTAAGTTAGGTAAGGTTAAGTTAGATAAAATTAGAAGAGGTTAGATTAGGTAAGGTTAGGTTAGGCAAAGTTAGTTAACGTTAGGTTAGGTTAGATTAGATTAGAATAGGTTGGGTTAGGTACATTAAGACAGAACAAGGTTACGTTAAGTTAGGCAAGACAAGACCAGGACACCCCCTTACCTGGCAGAACCTGTGCAGACACTCCTTAGTGGTCATGGTGTTCTTGAGCATGTCGAGGCAGATGGGACACATCAACTCAGAGTGGAGGGAGCGCGGCGACACAGCGATCTCTGTGTTGTCTGTGATAGCCTCCTGTGGTGTGCGGTGCAGTTCGTACAGCGACAACTCCCACGTCTTGTTCACTGCGTTCTGTTCTGTGGCGGCCATGATGCTGTGCTGGTGGTGGTACTTGTGGCTGTGAAGATTAAGTGTTTTAATATTCTTTTCTCTTTTCTAATACTTAATCTTAATATCTTCCTCCCTGCACTTCTCAAATTACCTTTGTTTAGATCTAATTTGGTTAAGGGGGTAATAAAATGTTTCCTTCTTTTCTTACTAATATCTTTCATTTCTCCTTTATAATATGGAGTGTGACACGAATTTCTGCGGGTATTGCCAGAGGTGAAAAAAACAGATTAATCTAATAATCTAATAATCTATGCACATTTTAAAGCGTCGTTTAGCAGTGGTGTGAAACAGAAGCGTGGCTAGCAACAGATACAAGAGCTGGCCTGGCCTGGAGAGACATCACATCCACACACTCCACAATACTTTAAGTCACACAATACAATCGGCTGATTTGTCAATTATTACATCCATGCTACCATTCTGTAACATTATTTGGTAAGCCACCTGTGTTGCTCACTGTAAACTTGTAGAAATCAAGACTCAAAACTTCAATTTCACCAAAAGACATCCAGATTTACGCATTCTGCCATGACACCCGCCTGGCCCGGCCCTTCTACCTGTCGTCCGGCCACACCTGAATATCATTAGTTCACACCCTATTCGGGAACCAGCATCTCACTTTTTTTTTCTTTCTATTTATTAGAATTTTGTTGCCCCTGGCCAGTGTCCCTCCTACATGAAGAGAGAGAGAGAGAGAGAGAGAGAGAGAGAGAGAGAGAGAGAGAGAGAGAGAGAGAGAGAGAGAGAGAGAGAGAGAGAGAGAGAGAGAGAGAGAAAAACATGGACCAAACAGTGTCTTTAAATGTACATGCGTATAGAACATCAATTTAGACTACCCTGTGCTTTCACCTGTAGCAGCACCCACAGAAACTTATGGTACACCCTGTATGTTATCATTCATTCTTAATATACTTCTTCCTCTCTCTCACTGGCAAGGAATCTGACAACCTACACAAAATACTGGATGTAAAAAGCCTGATTACTGCCTGACTGAAAGAAGAGCTTGCTAATTCTGTTGTAATCCGTGTGTATTATGAGTGACACCACACAATACTTATAATTTCATACAACTTCATCACCTCCCACTTGTCAGCTATTTATTTAAGTAACTCCCAAGCACTTAAGCCTCACTTCACATCCATCAATCTAAGTAACTACCAAACACTTATACCAGCTGTTTTAAGTAGAACAAGCACTTATAAAACCTCTGTTACGGTAATCACGAGATGAGCATTAAAACAAATAACACTAAACTAACATTAATAACTGCATTACTATTATTACTACTAACATGACACTTGGCTAATTTAGATATAGAGCCATTTAAGTATCTACCACGTACTTATAACAGCTGTTATAAGTGAAAATAAGCACTTATATATAACATTACAATTTATAAGTACCACAACACGAGCGACACATGTTATCACAATATTTAGGTTATTTTTAAGCGCCCTCTTCATTTAAGCATTTATAATCCTAAGATAAGTAAAAATATGTAAGAATCACGCACTTAACACATCAGCACTGCAATAAGTACCTGAAAATAATGAATAAAACGAATGACACGTAAGTTATCACAATGTTTAAGTGATTTATAAGTACTTTCCCTTCACTTACCTGAGTATTAATAAGTGTAGTGACGCTCACGCCCTTCGTCTTCTTCCCCAGGGCGCGAGAGTCACCAAACGGTCAGCAAATGGTGTAAAATTAGCACTTTTCCACCCCCACGGAGGAGAGACGCCAACATTTGTTTACCTCTCAACCAGGCGACAATAGACGACATGAGAGTTTCCAGAGAATTCGATTCCTTATACTCTGTCATGATTTTTCTCTTATTTTAATTTCTCCCATTTGCGTGTTATTTTTAAGTTTTATTTTTTTGTTTTGTTTTTTGTTTAATTTTCTATTGTTGTTTGTCATATATATTTTAGTTCTGTGTAGTGACATTGAGTAGGATTCAAAACCTTATGAGTCCCGAACACCTCACATTCTACCATATTTCTCTCCTAAGTTATTTCATCTTTAATTTTACATAGTTATTTATTCACTACCTTACTGTTTTCTATTTATCATTTTGTTTTATTTGTTTTTTTTTTTATTTGTTGTTTTTAAGGAATGTAGTCATGTATGATCCAATTCTACACACACACACACACGTACACCGCGTAAAGCAGTGGTTAGCACTCTCTGCTCACAACCAATAAGACCTGGGTTCGAATACCGGACTGTTTTCCATTTCTCATTCTTTTTATTCTTTTTTTTTTATTTGTTGTTTTTTAAAGAATTAAGTCATGTAGGATGCAATTCTACACACGTACACACACACACGCCAAGAAGACCTGGGTTCGAATCCCGGACGCGGCGAGGCAAGTGGACGAGCCTCTTAATGTGTAGCCTCTGTTCACCTAGCAGCAAGTATGTACGGGATGTCACCGAGGGGTTGAGACCTCGCTGACCCGGTGTGTGGTGTGTCAGTGGTCTCAGTCTTACCAAAAGATCGGTCACCATGAGCTGTGAGCTCTTTCCGTAGGGGAACGACTGACTGGGTGACCAGCAGACGACTGTAGGTGGATCACACACAATTTATCTCTTCAATGCACGAGTTATTACCAAATCTTGCTTAGTTAGTGAGTAGCATTGGTGTGGGCGAGCCTTCAAGCTGCCACAGATGTTACCAACTCCCTCGTGACTGCATTAAAACTTACTATTCATTTACTGTTCTTATTCTTTTTCTTCTGCGCATTCCTTAGTCACTCCATTACAAGCATATCTTTCACTGCATCCATAAATCTTCCCTCATGTCTTTCTCTCCTCCCTATACACTCGTCTCTACACACTTCATACCACCTTAGTCCGGCTGTTGGCAAATACGTCTCTTTATAAATCTTCTCTTCCTCCTTCTCTCGAGACTTCCTCCTCCTCACACACATCAAAGGAAACTGGCAGCGGCGTCTAAATATGAACTGCTTTGAACCTTCGTGAAGCCTTGTTCGTTGTGTTAGAAGCTGAAACGAGACAGGAAGGACAGGGAAAGTTGGAATCACCATTATTGAAAGAAAATTTGAGTTGTGGAATGTAGGAAAAGATTTATAAGTAGAAATGAATTGTCGGGTTTTCATTTATCTTTTCCTGAATGATGCAAGGGGTGAGTCTGAATCTTTTCCTAGTCTTGTAATCCTTGAAAACTCCCTGAATAAATTACAAGACAGGACAAGATGGTCATTTGAGGTAAGAAATACTTTTAAATAGTTAATAATTTGTCTATCTAGTTCATTCTGGTCTACTACTATTACTACTACTACTATTACTATTACTACAGAAGGATGACAATAATAATAATAGTTTTAATCTTATCTGTATATTTATCATCTCTCCTTCACAAGATATACAATATAATAATTTCTGTATATGCAAAGATTACAAAAACTGCTACTACTACTACTACTACTACTACTATTATTACTACTACTACTACTTATCAAATTACTATTACGGGCTCCTATCATTTTTCCTTTTCTTTTTCTATGAAATTTTATCATTATTATTATTATTATTCCACAATTTTCTTGTAATGAAAATTGAAAAAAATAAAATAAAAACGAGTAGAGGAAAAAAATAAAGGAAAAATGAAGGAAATAAAAGTAACACATGATAATAATAATAATAATAATAATAATAATAATAATAATAATAATAATAATAATAATAATAATAATAATAATAACAATGAGAAATAGTTTTCAATCAATTTTAAAGATGATATAACATTTATTTTTATTATTATTATTATTATTATTATTATTATTATTATTATTATTATTATTATTATTATTATTATCACCATTATTATTATTATTATTATTATTATTATTATTATTATTATGATAAAAAGTGAAGAAAATAACTGACATAAAAGAAACAAAAATAAAGTTAAGAATTCCAAGTTGCGTCAGCTTTAAGAGAGAGAGAGAGAGAGAGAGAGAGAGAGAGAGAGAGAGAGAGAGAGAGAGAGAGAGAGAGAGAGAGAGAGAGAGAGAGAGAGAGAGAGAGAGAGAGAGAGAGAGAGAGAGAGAGAGAGAGAGAGAGAGAGAGAGAGAGAGAGAGAGTAAATAAAGAATCCAGTCTTCAAGGAGTCCAGCAAACACAGACAGCGGGGAGAGGATTCAAAATATAATGCGATTGCGTAACAGGATTGGAACTCTTTCGTTTGGACCTTCAAGGAATCAAACCCTTTTTATTTATTTTTTTTTCCACCCAACCCAAAATTAAAGTCAAGTCTGAAACACAACGAAGAAAAAGAAAAAAAAAAAAAAGAATTCTCCTCCTTCAGTACGCATATACATGTGAATATAGTTTTGTTATATATTTATTCATTTTATATATATATATATATATATATATATATATATATATATATATATATATATATATATATATATATATATATATATATATATCCTCTGGTTATAATCTAGAGTAAATAACTGTAGAAATAATTATAAAACTATAACTTAACGTATATAATTTGTGTAACTGTCTTATTGTAACGTATATAATTCATAAGAAAAACACGATATGGAAACAGAAACGTAAATAAGAGAAAAAAAAGTTAAAGGTAAAGGAATGTTAACAAAAAAATAAATAAATAGTACAGCCAGATTACACTAGAATTATTAACAATCATCACTAACAAAATGTATCTTAATTCTGTCCTGATTATTATTACTGTTATTAACTCAAGCACTTACCAATAAAATACCGAATAAATACCCAAATTGATTCTTACACACGAATCTTTCACTCACAACTGCCTTTGAGATCAATTAAGAACACCAACAAAATAGAATTAAAAAAAAATAAATAAAAAATAAAATAAAACAAATAAATAAACAAATACTTTTCTTAGGTACCAGAGAAATGTCTATTTTTTTTTCTTAATTATCCTAAAATCTTATAATTACATTTTTGACACATTTTTGGGAGTTTTGAGAGATTTACAGAATACTTTATTTATGAAATCACTCGCCCTTTTCAGTTTAGCTTCGTTATTGTCGTTATTTTTCATCCTAACTCACTCCCCCCAAAAAATAAATAAATAATAAATAAGTAAATAAATACTATAAACAAAAAAACATATATTACTTTTCTTTAAATGTAATGTTACTTCATTTTTTATCTAAAGGAATGCTTGAAGTGTTTAAGAGAGAGAGAGAGAGAGAGAGAGAGAGAGAGAGAGAGAGAGAGAGAGAGAGAGAGAGAGAGAGAGAGAGAGAGAGAGAGAGAGAGAGAGAGAGAGAGAGAGAGAGAGAGAGAGAGAGAGAGAGAGAGAGAGAGAGAGAGAGAGAGAATAAATGTGACGAAGGAGGAGGAGGAGGAGGAGGAAGAGGAGCACGAGATGATGATGAAGAAGAAGAAGAAGAATATTACTAATTTTAAAGATACAATGACTATAATAATAATGTGTTTACTTGACACACACACACACACACACACACACACACACACACACACACACGCGCGCGCGCGCGCGCTAGTCTACAGGTACAAAAATATATGTATACAAGTTATAATTATGTATAGTTGTAATAGTCTGTGCTTGTGAAATGATAGTAATAGTAATAATAGTAATAATAATAGTTTGTTTTACATTCAGCCAAGCATTGGAATATATTTGGTTATTTGGTCTCAAGCACACACACACACACACACACACACACACACACACACACACACACACACACACACACACACACACACACACACACACACACGTTATAAAAAGGGGGCAGTGTATAAATTTTAAACACACACACACACATACATACACACACACACACACACACACACACACACACACACACACACACACACATATACACTCACACAAACAAGTATACACGTACTGTACAGACACATACATACAGACAGACAGACAGACAAACAGACATGAAGACAAAGGAAGAACAGAAACAACAGCAGCAGAAAGAAAGAAAGAAAAGAATAAAGAAATAAAGAAAAGTTTGTCTATTCTATTCAGGGTTCGAATCCCACACAGACATACAGACAGACAGACAGACTGACAGACACACAGACAAGAACCCTGGGAAATATAACTATCATATGTTTGTTTGTTTGTTGTTTGTGATCACGTTTTCCCTAATAAAAAGTAATAATACTGATTTTTTTTTATCTATAAACTTTTTTTTCATTTTCCTTCGCTAGTAGTAAAAAGATTATTTCCTATATTTTTTTATTCAAGACCTCTTTACTTTTTTCTTTTTTTTCATCTTTACACACAAAAAGTAACATTCAAGGCCTTTTTTTTTGACTACTTCCTTCTTTTCATAAACTATTATTTTTTTTATCCTCTTCGTTTTTCTTATTTTTCTTTCCTTACGTTAAGATTATTTTCTCTATTTCTTCTTTTCGCTTTAAGATTTCCATCCCAAATCTCTTCTTTTTTCCACCTTTTTAAATAAATTCACTAGTTTCTCTTAATTTCCTTCTTATTTTGCTGGTTTCTCTCCAATTACTTTTATTGTCACACCTGGCGGGTATCGAAGCCGGGCCAGCAGGTGTGGAAGTGCAGTCACTCGCCACACAGCCACGCAACACCTGACACACACACAGTAAGGCACCGCAAGTTAGGCAGCAATACTTGTACAGAAACAACAACAATGATAACAACAACAACAGCAACAACATTCATACTACACTCATTATTTAATTATCTTTCATCATTTTTTTTCTTTCACTGTTATCTTTCTTCTTTCTCTTCATCGTTTTCTTCATTATCTTCATCATCTTCTTCTTCCTCTCTCTCTCTCTCTCTCTCTCTCTCTCTCTCTCTCTCTCTCTCTCTCTCTCTCTCTCTCTCTCTCTCTCTCTCTCTCTCTCTCGTCTTTCTTTCATCGTCATTTCTTATAATTTCCTTTATTTTTCTTCTTTTATTATCTCTTCACCTTCCTCTCTTCTTTTTCTTTCCATTTATCGTTTTCTTTGTTCCTCTTTCACCATTCTCTCTTCATCTTCCTCTTATTATTATTTCATTTTTTTTTTCACATTTCTATATATTGTTTAAAAGTTTCCATATATTTTACTTTATTATCTCTGTTCGTTATTTTTGGCCTTACATATTTTTTTTTTAAGTTTGTGCAAATATATTTTCCAAACTATCAATATATTTTTTCATTATGCATATTTTTTCCTATTTCTTTTACTTCACTTCTCTTCCATGAACTTTTTTTTTTTCATTTCTTTCAATATTTCCCACTACACAATAACAATAATGAATAAAAAAACTCCAAAAACATTTCAAACCAACCTCTCTCTCTCTCTCTCTTTCTCTCTCTCTTTCGTAATCAACATTCTCTTCAACCAATAAAATCACATCACTGGGATTCGAACACGCGACACTCAACATGTGATCAAGGACTGCTACTGATCCACACGGGAGGGACGCGCAAATCAGAGAGAACATTTCAATGGGGTTCACCTACTGGACTTTGAGATGACCTGCGTGGGCGTGGGAGAGCGTGGGAGTGCCAACTGGGGACTGAGAGGGCGTGTGGGTGTTTGATGAGGACTGTGTGGGTGTGTGAGTGTTTACCGGAAGCTGCTGGATGGGCGTGTGGGTGGTTACTGGAGGCTGTGTAGGCATGTGGGTGTTTCCTGCTGGTTGAGAGGGCGTGTGGTTACCTACAGTCCCCTGGTTAGCGTGGGGGCGTGCGAGTCGGCGCGTAAAGACGAGAACAATAGCGAGGTTAGCGAGGAGGAGCAGAGGCGTGGCGCGCGTGGCCCAGGCAGGCGAGGGGAGCCAGGCCCGCGGCGTGCAGCTCCTGACGGCGCCTCCGCAGATCCAGCAAACACCGCGCGCAACTGTTCATTGGTGGCCAGGATGCTGAAGACGTGAAGCATGTTGTGAGAGTGCCCTAGGTAGTCAAAGCGGCCCGGGGCAAGACGCTCGGGGAAATGTGACCCGTAGAAGAAGGAAGCCACCACCACACACGCGAACTGGCTGAGATGGTAGAGGCGTGACTCCCCGCAGGACGCCTCCTCACACGTTCTAAGCCAGACCAGCAGGGGTATTGAGTCCCACACGTAAGGCACCACGAAGGCCGCCACCCTTAGCGCCTTCTGCAGCAGAGGGTCACGTATGAAGCGGGAGTGGCTGGCGCAGAGGGTGGCCACCACGGAGTTAGCAGCGGCGACTGGGAGGAAGATAGCAGCAAACCACGTGTCTCTGAGATGAGGCGGGAAGCAGTAACTGAAATATAGGTATGCCACGGCCCAACTGTACATGGATATCGCCAAATAGTCCACGAAGAAGCAGATATGCGTAGCTGTGATGGAGAGACAGGAGAATGCATGCGCGAGGCAGCTAGTGAGGGGGTAACAGCACGCGGCCACCAAGTAACACGTCAGAGGATGCAAGTACACATCTCCAAACAACGGTAGAATGGACGAGAGGGAGACAGCGAGCCAGGCGAAGTAAACAGCAGCCAAGAAATGAGTCCAGAAGTTTACGGTTTCATTTGTAGCGTTAAATAGAGATGCTATAGCTTGCAGTACGGAGCAGTTTTCGTGTCTATAGCCTGTTATGATGCCAGGCTCTCTCAGTGTTTCCGACACCTCCTCTACGCGTCTGATGCGAACCCTGCCAGCCTCTCTGATCCTCCCTGTCACATTCCGCGCGTCCCTCAGCCTGCCCGTGATGTAGCCGACGTTAGGAAGCATTGCGGTGGTGCTGTGGCTGTGTGTTGGTGTTGCAGTGGTGATGATGCTGTGGGGGCGGTTCTTGGTACCTCCCTCAGGCCACGGGTCACCTACCCATGGTACCTGAAGAAGGGGAAGGTCGTTGATTAAAACAGGTGAGGTGATGTGGTGATTTGAAAAAGGAAGCATTGTGGTGGTGCTGTGGCTGTGTTTATAAGTTAGTTAGTCTCTCTCTCTCTCTCTCTCTCTCTCTCTCTCTCTCTCTCTCTCTCTCTCTCTCTCTCTCTCTCTGGCACACCTGCTGTATGGACACGTTAATTAGAAGGAGAGGTGAGAGGCGGCGAACACCTGTCAGAGAGAGAGAGAGAGAGAGAGAGAGAGAGAGAGAGAGAGAGAGAGAGAGAGAGAGAGAGAGAGAGAGAGAGAGAGAGAGAGAGAGAGAGAGAGAGAGCAATCACTGAGGAAACATATATTGATTGGCTAAATAAAAGCATTCCAATCTTTATCAAAATCATTATCGATAACAAACAAGAATTAAAGCAAATAAAGCAAATTCTCTCTCTCTCTCTCTCTCTCTCTCTCTCTCTCTCTCTCTCTCTCTCTCTTAGTAAACAGCAGATATCAT
>NC_087193.1:12522383-12542383 GCF_035594125.1 Scylla paramamosain | reverse complement strand
CAGAGATCGCCTCGGAGGGCCTCAAGAACCGAGTGTTTGAGGTGTCCCTGGCTGACCTGCAGAACGAGACAGATGCTGAGAGGAGTTTCCGCAAGTTCCGTCTCATTGCCGAAGAGGTGCAGGGCAAGAATGTGCTATGCAACTTCCACGGCTTCAACCTGACCACTGACAAATTGCGCTCCATGGTCAAGAAGTGGCAGGTGAGAGAGAGAGAGAGAGAGAGAGAGAGAGAGAGAGAGAGAGAGAGAGAGAGAGAGAGAGAGAGAGAGAGAGAGAGAGAGAGCTGGTAATCTTAAGACCTTTATATCTTCATCCGAACACTCCTTTCTTTCTCTCCTTTAGCCTCACCCTCCCTCACCCTTACCCACCCCTCTCCCCCACACACAGACTTCACCTTCTTAGCTTCACAATCCCAATCACAGTTACATCATATGCTTGTCTTACCCCCCTCACATGACCCTTAGATTCCCCCCCCCCTCCCCTACACACACACACGCTAACACCCTCACTCCCTCAGACATGCATCGAAGCCAACGCTGATGTCAAGACCACCGACGGTTACATCCTGCGTGTCTTCTGCATCGGCTTCACAGAGAAAGTGTCCAGCCAGACCCGCAAGACGGCTTATGCACAGCACACGCAGGTCAAAAATATCCGCAAGAAGATGGTGGACATCATCACCCGCGCCGTGGCCAGCAGCGAACTGAAGGAGGTGGTCAACAAGCTCATCCCCGACTCCATGGCTGATGATATTCGTAAAGCGTGCAACCTCATCTATCCCCTGAAGGAGGTGCACATTCGTAAGGTGGGTTGTCTAACGAGTAGGGGGCAGTTTGGTGATTTTATTTATTTATTTATTTATTTATTTATTTATTTATTTGATTTTTTTTATATTTAATTTGCTTTTTTTCTGTCTGTTTTTTGTATCAACTTAATTTTTTGTTCTTCACGATGTTTATTGATGCATTTTCTCTTTGTTGTCATCTAAATTTTTTGTCTTTGCACGAATCAACCATTACTTCATTAAAATAACACCCATTTCTTCACCCCCTTCATATCTACAGGTGAAGGTGCTGTATCAATTATCACTTCATTAAAATAACACCCATTTCTTCATCTCACCATTCCTTTAACACACCCCCTTCATATCTACAGGTGAAGGTACTGAATCAACCATTACTTCATTAAAATAACACCCATTTCTTCACCCCCTTCATATCTACAGGTGAAGGTGCTGAATCAATTATCACTTCATTAAAATAACACCCATTTCTTCATCTCACCATTCCTTTAACACACCCCCCTTCATATCTACAGGTGAAGGTGCTGAAGAAGCCTCGTTTTGACCTGGGCAAGCTGCTGGAAATGCATGGCGAGAGTGGTAAGTCCACCACCGCCACTGGAGAGGACGTCGGGTCCAAGGTGGACCGCCCTGACAACTATGAGCCTCCTGTACAGACTAAGGTCTAAATAAATGTGATGAATTGTGTGTGTCGGTGTATTATTCCTCCTGTGATGTGCGGTGTTGAAATGGGGTTTGTGGGTTTGTCTCCTTGTGGTGATGGCATGTTTTCTTAGTTCTGTGGTGATGGGGTGTTTGAAATGGGGTTGTTTTCTTTGTATTTTGTGGTGTTGTGGGTCTTTTTCTGGTCCTGTGATGGGTATAGGTTGAATGTAGTTTGTTTCATTGGTGTCTTGTGGTGATGGGGTGCCTGAATGGGCTGTTTTCTTGGTATTTTGTGGTGGTGTGGGTCTTTTTCTAGTCCTGTGATGGGTAAAGATTGAATGGAGTTTGTTTTGTCGGCGTCTTGTGGTGGTGTGTTTTTTGTCCTTTCGTGATGAGGTGTTTGGGTTTGTATCCTTGCCGTTGTGTGGTGACGATGCATTTTTTGGTCCTTTGCCTTGTTATACAAAGCTTAATGAAGGCACAAAATTACTGCACATCATCAGTTTATTGCCATACAAAAATCTGATTAGGTACTTCCCCTGAGAAATCACTTGTATACAGTTCTTCAGTTAATTTACATCAGTTAAGAATTCTGGTGTTGGTTTGAGTCACGTAAATCACAATGTTTAGGCTGGGAAGGGGAGCGAGGGTTAGGTTGGGAAGGGAAGGGAGTGCGGGTTAGGTTCGGAAGGGAAGGGAGTGCGGGTTAGGTTCGGAAGGGAAGGGAATGGAGAGGGCTAGGTTGGGGAGGGAAGGGAATGAGGGTTGGGTTAGGTTCGTTACCAATCACAGTCTGGAATTCTTAAAGTTAATTTAGATCAGTTAACGAAATTCTGACTTGGGTTTGAGTCTTGAGGAAGTTTGCATCCTCGAGTGAAAGATACCGGTCTCTCACACTTCAAAACATAACTTCTCTCACTCAATATAGCAAAAGAGAGCTACAAAATTATATAACACCCATCAAATTAGTCCTTAAATAATAAAAAATCATTACTATTTTGTCTATTCTTACTGTCTCAAGTGTTTAGTGGTGTCATTCACAACCTTGTACTGGTGTTGAGTTGGTAAAGATACATGAATAAGTTAATGATGTACTAGTGGATTCAAATTTCACTCAACGCATTAATGTAAGTTTTGATTCAAGTCTCACGGTGTGTACTTGTAATATAAAGATTGATAAATGCATACAGTTATTCAATATTTCCATCAGTTCTATCTATCTCCTATCATTTCATTTAATCTTATTTTTCTTTTTTTTTCTCCCTTTTTTTTATCTACCTACCATATCAAAACACACACACACACACACACACGCACACACACACTAACCCTTCCACCCACTACTGCTACCACCACCACCACCACCACCACCACCACCACCACTACTGCTCCAAGACTTTTCCAAGACTAGCCTGTGCCTCCCTCAGTGTCGCCAGCAAGGAGTCGACCTCAGCTGCTGTCATCTCCACCACAGTGTCTCTCTGGTGGTCGTGGGGGGAGGCTGTGTGGAGGCGCAGGGTGACTAAAGGCTGCTTGAGGTCCAGAACTGTGCTGCTTGACATTGCTACCTGTTGGGAAGGAAGGGAAAGGAGGGTTACATTGGATTCAGAAGGGAAGGGAGGGTTAGGTTAGACTGGGAAGGGAAGGAGGATTAGATTGAGTTGGGAAGGGTTAGGTTTGGTTAAGCGAGGAAGGAAGTGATGATGAAGTTGGGAAGGGAAGGGAAGGTTAGGTGGGAAGTTAGGATTTGAAAGGACACAAAAGAGGATAAAGATTAAAGAAGATGAGAGTGAAGAAAGGAAGGATAATAGATGAGAAAAAAGAGAATTAGAGACAGGAGGCGAGTGAAAACTGAAGATAAGGAGATTACGACAAGATGGAAAAGTGACGATTATTTCAAAATTTGAGAAGATGAAGAGAAAAGTATTTGAGATAAGAGAGAGAGAGAGAGAGAGAGAAACACACACACACACACACACACACACACACACACACACACACCTTAACATTCCAGTCAAAATCTGTGAGTCGCCGGGTGGATGTCAGCGCCTCCCTCACCATGGCCTCCCTAATCTCCTCTCTCCTTGCATTCACTGCCTCACACACACTGGCTGCTCCTTCCTGGCCAAGTGGGGACAGCTGAGCACAGGCCTGGAGGAGGAGGAGGAGGAGGTGGAAGTTAGTCTAGGATGGAGAGAAGGAGGTTTGGGTGTGTGTGTGTGTGCTTTGGCTTAGCATAGATAGATATTTTATTGTACACACACACACACACACACACACACACACACACACACTTACTGATTCACTCTTAATAAATTACTCAAATATGTCTTTACTCAGACCAGCACAGATATATAGTTAAATATTTCATTGTTCACACACCCACACACACACACACACACACACACACACACACACACACTCACCTGGTCCCTTGTGAGTCTGCCAGCAGTGACGTCTCGTGCCAGGCCAGCCACCTCCCGGCCTGCCAGCCAGAATGCGTCGAGGGGACAGTCTGGGAAGAGCGCATGACTGGCCGCTGCACCGCCACACAGGCCATCAATCACGTGGTGGACAAACTGTGGTGGGAAGGAATCAGGGTTACTCAGTGCTGTGTGGAAGAGGAACAAATCACAGGCATGTTTCTCCCCCAGGCTCACAACACCACCTGTGTGATGCACCTCGCCTCAGATCACCACCATGTCCAGCTGCCTATCAATAACAATAATAACAAATAAAAACCCATAATTTTATTTAGTTTCATTAACTGAGGGTGTGCACAGCCGACATCAAGTGTTTCCTTACATTACTCCAGCCCATGCTCATCCAGTTAAATGAGGTTAAGTTAGGGGAATGTCGAGTGGGGTGCAGCATCTTGTTAGATTAGGGTAGGAAGGGGGTCAAGGAGGAGTAGCCTGTTAGGTTAGGTTTGGGAGGTCATATTTTAGTCATATTTGCTACCCCAACCCAAAATGTTAGAAAAAGTGAGTTTTCCCGCAGTTTTCTCCAAGACCAAATTTCATCAATTTTTGTGTTCCCCGCCTGAAATACAAGTATATGGTTGTAGAGGTGTTTTTGTTGTATATGTTGACTGGTGAGCCTCCATGTGACAGCAGGAAGGCCTCGCAGCGCGGCACTCACCTTACTCAGCAAGGGTGAGGGAATACAGGTGAGGTGTGTGGTGGCCGCCCCGCCCCCCGCCATCTCTGCTCACTCCTCTTCTCTTCTGCTTGCTCTTGCTCTGTATTGCTTCTCTTGTCTCTTGTCCTGGTTCTCTTTCTGCTCTTCTTCCTCTATTAGTGCTTCCTTAGTCTCTTCTTCCCTGTATTAATAACCCTTTGACATCCTTAATAACTTTTGTGGGCAATCTCTCGTAATCACTGCCACTCTCCCGTCGCCCAATGTAAACACCAAACAGTCCCAACACCAAGATATTCTGACTCAGCTTTTCGTACAGTACTTTTTTTTTTTTTGAAGTAGGAAGGACACTGGCCAAGAGCAACAAAAATCTAATAAAAAAAAATGCCCACTGAAATCCCAGTCCCATAAAAGGGTAAAAGCAGTTTTTTTTTTTCATGAGAGAGAGACTGACTCGTATGAATAGATAGTTAAAAATAAAGAAAAAAAAGATGAAATAATAACAAACATTTTCATAACTTTTACTTTAATGATACAAATAAAACTGGCATTTTTTCTTCTACACACAGACTCCTTCACTCCCGCCTTCACTTAATACAAAAATATAATACTAATGTCTTTATTGGACTCTGTAAAAAATATATATCATAGATGAACCAAATAGTAGTAGTAGTAGTAGTAGTAGGTTTCTTAAGCTAGTTATGATTGTGTGTATGTAACTTATAACATAGTGGTAGTAATAGTGGTGGTGATGGCAGTGGTAGTAGCTGTAATAGTAGTAGTAGTAGTAGTAGTAGTAGTAGTAGTAGCAGTAGTAGTAGTTGCAGGAGCTAAGAGGAAGTAGTAGTAGTAGTAGTAGTGGTGATGTGATGGTGGTGGTAGTAATAGTAATAGTAGTAATAGTCATATATACACAAGCACAGGTATATGATTGGTCACAACACTCCCTCTCAATAGCCAATCAGAGGCAAGATAGAGGCAAATACTTATAATACTACTAATAATAATAAAACAAAAAATGTCCCCCCAAAAATATCAAATAAAAAACGAATTTGTGAATATTAAACCTTACAATAATAATAATAATAATAATAATAATAATAATAATAATAATAATAATAATAATAATAATAATAATAGTAATAATGGCACTACACACTGACTGAAGGATCATAGAACACTAAATAACTAACACACACACACACACACACACACTGAGGACACGAGGAGGGGGAGCAATGATATGATACACAATAATAATAATAATACATACATACATATAACCTACTGATCTTTATATACCAAACCTCACTGACTTAAATGTGCAATGATAAAATACATAGAGAGAGAGAGAGAGAGAGAGAGAGAGAGAGAGAGAGAGAGAGAGGGGGGGGGGGGGAAACAGGCTTAAAATAACTGAAAATAGGAGAGAAAACAGAAAATCAGAATAAATAAAAAAATAAAAGTTATAGACTGAAAACAGGAGAGAGAAAAGAGAAAATAAAGAATAAGAATTAAGTCATCTTTATCCATAGACTGAAAATAGGAGAGAGAAAAGGAGAAAAAGAGAAATTAAAGAACAAAAAATTAAGTCATCTCTATCGCATCAAAATAAACTAAACACAAAATACTAATAAAATGACTCTCTCTCTCCCTCTAACCACCATCTCTTACCTCTTTAAAAACACACTACAACACAAACCATTAAAAAAAACAGAGATTAAGTTACTATCTCTTATCTCTCCCTCTCTTTCTCCTTAAAAATAAAGCAATGACTCTCTTTATCTCTCTCCTAATCACCATCTCTATCTCTATCTCTCCCACTCATTTAAAAGTCCATCTCTTCAAAAAAAAATCCTAATACAGACACGTGAAGTAACTATCTCTCTCTGTCTCTCTCTCTCTCTCTCTCTCTCTAGTTTACAGCCATTCAAAGTAACACAAAGGCACATCAGGTCATATCTCTGTCTCTCCCTAAAGTCTCTACAGTGTTAAGGCTGTAGAGATTCTTAAAAGAGATAGAGAATTTGATGTGTTTGTGTTTTTAGACTGGACCCTAGAGAGAGGCAAAGACAGAGAGAGACATTCGCATAACTTTCTCTCTCTAATCTCTCCTTAAAATCTCTCCAGCCTACAAGATGCTCAGTGACACAGAAACACACTAATTTGTCTCTCTATCTCTTCAAAGTCTCTGTGGTCTGTTGCTTGGCCTCAGAGGAGTGGAGGAGAGGCTGGGAGGATCAAAGAAGGAGTTGGAGGAGGTGGCTGTGTTCTCCTTGTCTCCAGCGTAGAGTCTTGAAGTATCCCCGAGTTTTGAGGAAGAGGAGGATGACTGGGCACCCTTCACCAATTTGTCCTCCAAACGTCGAACTGTCTTGCGTTGCCGTTCTGCCTCCTGCCGTAACTTGTGCACCTCCTGTAGAAGATCGAGTGTTCTGAAGTGCCTTTTTTAAGTTTGAGGTCTGGCGTTGTGTTTGGTGAGGCTTTTTTTTTTTTTTTTTTTTAATGTAGGAAGGACACTGGCCAAGGGCAACAAAAATCCAATAAAAAAATAAGCCCACTGAAATGCTAGTCCCATAAAAGGGTCAAAGCAGTGGTCAAAAATTGATAAGTGTCTTGAAACCTCCCTCTTGAAGGAATTCAAGTCATAGGAAGGTGGAAATACAGAAGCAGGCAGGGAGTTCCAGAGTTTACCAGAGAAAGGGATGAATGATTGAGAATACTGGTTAACTCTTGCGTTAGACAGAATAGGGGTGAGAGAAAGAAGAAAGTCTTGTGCAGCAAGGCCGCGGAAGGAGGGGAAGCATGCAGTTAGCAAGATGAGAAGAGCAGTTAGCATGAAAATAGCGGTAGAAGACAGCTAGATATGCAACATTGCAGCAGTGAAAGAGAGGCTGAAGACAGTCAGTTAGAGCAGAGGAGTTGATGAGATGAAAAGCTTTTGATTCCGCCCTGTCTAGAAGAGCAGTATGAGTGGGTATTTTAATCGATTTTATGAGTATACATTGATTTTTTATTGATTTTAAGGCTTGGGGAAAAATGTGCCGGATACTCGAATGCTGGATGAGAGGGATTTTACTGTAGTCAAAAGAATTTCTTATAGTCAGAGGAGTTAAGTGAGAGGTATACAGCACAAATAAATTTAGTATGAGAGTGACTCTGTAGTCGTAGCCAGATGGTGGAAAACTCGGAAGATTCAAGAGTGTGTGTGATAGTTCTTATGTTATTTAAATCTATTTATTTTGGGGGAATTTTTAAGAGTTTTTGTGGTTTTAGTGGTGGTTGAACTGATACTTAATGGTTTTAAATGGTTCTGTAGCAAGTTTCTAGGGTTTTCAAGGATGTTTTAGTTGTTTTTAAAGATTCTGGGTTCCTATCTTGAATTTTCTTATATTTTTAGTCTTTGTGTCTCTTTGTCTCTCTCTCTCTCTCTGTCTCACTATCTTAAAATACATCCCTACTCTCTTTCTGCCTCTGTTTCTCTGTCTATTTTTTTATTTTTTCACCTTTCTGTTTGTTTATCCATCTGTCTGTCTGTCTATCCCTCTGCTTGTTTACTTGCTTACCTCTCTGTCTATCTGCATTTCCCTCTCACTCTTTGTCTATCTGCATCTCTCTCTCTCTCTCTTTGTCTATCAGCCTGTATCTCTCTATCCCTCTGCCTGCACATCTCCCTCTCTCTATGTGCCTTCAACCCACACCTCACCAGCTCACCTCTCTCAGCTGGTTGTTGTCCATCTTGAGCTGCCTGACGTGGTGAATCTTCTGCTTGTGGTTCTGGTGGCCCAGCAGAGTGGCGTACCTCTGGCTCAGCTTGTCCACCTCATCCTTGGCCGCACTGCTCTGCTCCAACAAGCCATTCTTCTCTATTTCATAGGCATCCAGCTGGGCCTGTGGGAGATGGAGGTGTGTTAGAGATGGGGTGAGGACGCAAGGGTGTTAGAGGAAGGGAGGGTGTGTGTGGGAGGAAAAGTTGGTGGAAGGGAGGTTGTTTTAGAGAGAAGAAGGAAGGCTGTGTTTGAGAGAGGAAAGGAGGAAGTGTTGAGAGGAAAGGAGTGTGTTAGAGATGAAGGGAGGCTGTGTTTGAGAGGAAGGGAGGGTGTATTGAGAGAGGAAGGGAGGGTGTAGGGAGGTAGAAAGGGAGACTGGTGTTTTCAAGGGTGTAGGGAGATAAATTGGAGTTTTTAAAGGTGTAGGGAGGTAGACAGGGTGAAATTAGTGTTATCAAGGGTGTTTTCATGACCATTGATAACTTAAGAGGTAAAAAAGTAAAATAACAGAAAATGGACAAAATAAAAACAAACACAAAGGAACAAAACAAACAAACAAACAAGATAAACAGCAGTGGTTCCTATACTCACTCTGAAGGGCTCCACCATGTTCTCAAGGTGGAGGCACTTCTTCTTCCACTCCTCCATGTCCTTCCTCAGCGTTTCCGTGTCCCCCTGCTCCGCCTCTAGCCTGTGTGTGGAAGTGGTGGTGGTGGTGGTGATGATATTGTACTAACAGTAGTAATAGTAGTAACTTTTTTTGTAATCTACTAGTTATCATCTCTCTCTCTCTCTCTCTCTCTCTCTCTCTCTCTCTCATTTACACCTCCTCCTTCTCTTCTTGCATACACATCCACACACAACTATACACTCCTCCTCCTCTTCCTCTTACCTCTCCAGTGCCTCCTTCATCTCCTTCAGTTCCTCCTTCAGTTTATCAATGGTCTCCTGGTCTCCTCTCCTCTCCTCAGCCTCCTGGAGAAAGAGAAGAAGAGATTAAGAGCTAACTCATCACTATTCTCTCTCTCTATTATCTCTCTCGTGTGTGTGTGTGTGTGTGTGTGTGTGTGTTGTGTGTGTGTGTGTGTGTAAAACCCATTCAAAACTCCAATAACCATCTTTTAACCCCAAACATGACCCTTAAACCCTTCCTCTCACTTCAAACCCCAAACTTGACCCTAAGATCCAATAAATCACCCTTAGATGACCCCAACAACTTTTACAAACCCCCAAAACTCAGATAACCTTTTTAACCCCATGACCTTAAACTCTTCCTCTCACTTCAAAACATCTTAGAAAACCCCGAACTCGACCCTAAGACCCTAAAACACCCTTAGAAGACCCCCAGACAACTTTATAGACCCCCAAACGTATTCCCTACACTCTCACCTTTGCCAAATTTCTCATCTCCTCGTCCTTCTCAGTCAGTGTATCTTTGAGGGCCTGCAGTTCCAAGGTCTTGTCTGCCAGGGAGGTGACAAGGCCCTCTACCTCCTGCCGCAGTGTGTTGGCAGTGGTCTGTAGCACTGAGGTTGTCTCCTGGTGGTGGGTCTCCAGTTCTGTCTTGTTTTGTAAGGAGGTCTGTGAAAGAAGCAGGAATGAGTAGGTAAACAGAGAGGGATGCTTGGAAAAGGGGTGGATAGGTATGTTCTCACCCTCTTCCACCATCTCTCCACCTCCTCCTCACCTCAAGATTCCTCAGCTGATCCTTGTATCCGTCGCAGTCCGCTTCTAGCTCCTCCACCCTTCCACTCAGCTGTCCCACGCGCTCCACCTGCTCCCTCTCCCTCTCCTCCACCTCCCGCAGCTGCTCCTCCAGGCGGGTCAGCTCCTCCTTGCCTCTCGCAGCCTGTAGGAGTGGATGAAAGAGTCGTTAAGTGGATGGGTGAATGAGGGAGGCTTTGAATGTTATGAGAAGGAAAATAAAGGAAAGTGGAGTGTTATGAGGGCAATTAATGGAAAAATAAGGAAAATTCTGGATAAATATTGATAGCTTGGAGAAAGAGAGAGAAACAGAGAGGGAAAGAAATTAAGAATGAAAGAAAAAAGGAGGGAGGGAGGGAAAGAGAGATAAAGAAACAGAGAGAGACAAACAGATTACAATTATTAAAGAGAAAGAGAGAAAAAAAAAAGAGAATAGAGAAAGACAGCAAGAAAGAGAGAAACACAAACAGTACAACTATTAAAAACAAAGAAAGAGCAAAAGAAAAATACAGAAAAAGAAAAGAGAAAGAGATAGAGAGACTGAAAGACCCACCACCACCACCACCACCCACCTTCTCCCTCTCAACCTCCACCTGCTCTTCCACCTCCTTCAAGTGGTTCTCCAGGTCTGCAATCCTTGAGCGGAAGACCACGCGCTCCTCCTCCGCCTCCCTCTCGCTGGTGGAAGCCTGGAGGTGGAGGGCGGAGATAGTTTCCTCCAGGTTGTCTCTGACGGAGGAAAGATGCTGTTTTTCCTCCCGCAGCGCCTCAATACACAGCTGCATTTCCTCCACTGCATCACACTTCTTCCTCATGTCGATCTGTGGAGGGAGGGAGGGAAGGGTGAGGGAGGGAGGGAAGGAGGGAGGGAAGGAGTAAGGGAGGGAGACAGTGAGGGAAGGAGGGGAGACAAAATAGGAGAAGGACGAAGGGAGTGAGGAAAGGATAGAAGGAAGAAAGGAAGGGAGAGACAGAATAAGGAGGAAGGAAGAAAGGAAGTGAGCAAATAAGAGACTGAGAGATAGATTAAACCATCCATCCACCCAATGAACCCACCAATCATCCACCTATCCATCCATCTCACCTTAAGCTGTGTGATCTGTGTCTTGAAGCCCTCCGTGGCTGTCTGTGTGGCTGTCAACTCGGACCTCACTGCTGCTGCTGCCGCCCTTGCCTCCTCCAGCCTCTCCTCCAAGTCCCTATTCTCTGCTTCTTCACATGCTGTTAGGTGAGGTTTGGTGAGGTTAAGCTAAACACACGCACACACACACACACACATAGAAAGACACATTTTCATGGAATTTCACATTTTAAAAGCTTTGTTCATTCATTAGATACACAAAAACAAACAAACAGAAATGCACATGCAAAAAAAAGATAAAACAAAAATGTAAAAATATCAATGAGAAAACAAAGAAATAAATAACTAAAAAAAAAAAAAAAAGAAAAGAAAAAAGATAAGAAACCCCCCCCTCCACCTCAACCGCCCCCAGGACTCACCCAGAGCATCTTCTAAATTCGTGTACTTCCTAACAAGATCCTTCAGGTGTGCGTCATCAGCCTCCTTCTCTGCCTTCGTGTCACTGAGCTGCTGCCTGAGGTCCTGTGCCTGCCTCTCAGCTGCTGCCCTCACCAGCGTCTCCTTGGCCAGCTCTTCCGAGGCCTGGCCCAGCACCCGCCTTGTGGCCTCGTGGTCTAGCAGGGCCTCCGAGTACTTGACGCTAAGTTCGTCCATCTCCCCCTCCATGCTGTTTAGTCTGTGGGGGGGAGATAGGTGAGAGATAGAGAGATTATTCATATCTCCTTTCATGTTGGTTTGTGTGTGTGAGAAGAGAGATAGAGAAGAGAGTTTGTCCATCTTCTCAATGCTGTTTCATCTGGGAGGGAGAGAAGGGTGTGAGACAGTGTGTGAAGAGGTCTGTGTGTGTGTGTGTGTGTGTGTGTGAGAGAGAGAGAGAGAGAGAGAGAGAGGAGAGAGAGAGAGAGAGAGAGTAATAACACCTCCCCGGCCTCCCATCCACTCGTCTCCACCCACCTGAGCACAAACTGAGCCTCCCGGTCGCTAATCTCCCCCATGAGCTCCACCACTCTCTCCTCCAGCTGGTGGTTGGTTTCCTCCACCTGGCCTGATCTTTCCTCCAGTCGGGAGAGACTTTCCTCCTTCTCTGTGAGGCTTCTCTTGAGGCTGGACACTTCTTCCTCCAGTCTCTTGATCTGAGGGAGGAGGAGGAGGAGGAGAAGGAAGAACATTATCAATAAATCAATCTTCCTTATCATAAAAAGTAAAATAAATAAACAAAAGAAACCTATTTACAAACCCTTCTCTATGTATTCTCTTCTAATTTACTTATATAAGACAAACAAATGTACAAACATACAGAGATTATCTATATAACCTATATATAACCTTCCTTCACTAACCTCCTTAGTCTTCCCCTCCAGGTCCTCCTCCACCTTCGAGGTCGTGCCTAGCTGTGCTGCAAACTTCTCCTGCAGGGTCACAGTCTCGTTAGCTCTCTGGCTCACCTGTGGGAGGAAAGGTGTGTTGTTAATCTGTAACCTGTGTGGGAAAGGTGTTTTAATTTTCCTTCTTCTTTCTCCTTTTCTTATCATTACAACTTAATATTATTTTCTTATTCTCTCTCTTTTCTTTCTCTTCCTCTATCAATTATAACTTAAAATTATCCTCTTCTTCTCCTCTTCCTCAATTCCATGTATTCTCTCCTTCTCCTCCCATCTCCCATCTCCAGCACCTCCTCCACTCACCTCCTGCTGCAGTGTGGAGATAAGGTCACTCTGGGTCTCAAGGTCATGCTCTTTGGCACTCACGGAAGCCTTCAGGGCAAGCATCTCATTCAGTTTGGCCTCAGCCTCCTCCTGCAGGTCAAGGGCCACACGTCTCACTGTCTCCAGCTCCCCCTCAAGTTCCTGCACCCTTGAGGAGGACTGGCTTATCTGTGGGCAAGTTAGGTTAGGTTAGGCTAGGATAGGATGGGTTGGGTTGGGTTAGGTTAGGTTAGGTTAGGCTAGGATGGGTTGGGTTAGGTTAGGTTAGGTTAGGTTAGGCTAGGATGGATTGGGTTGGGTTGGGTTAGGGTGGGTTTGGTTAGGTTAGGTTAGGCTAGGATGGGTTAGGTTAGGTTAGGTTAGGTTAGGTTAGGCTAGGATGGGTTGGGTTGGGTTAGGGTGGGTTTAGTTAGGTTAGGTTAGGTTAGGTTAGGTTAGGTTAGGTTAGGCTAGGATGGGTTGGGTTGGGTTGGGTTAGGGTGGGTTTGGTTAGGTTAGGTTAGGTTAGGTTGTGGAAGAGGAATGGTTAGAACAAGAAGAGTGAAGAGGATTTGGAAGAAGACTAAAGAAGAGCTGAGAGAGGAGGAAGAGGAGGAGGATGGGGGATTAGATGACTAGAAAGACTGAAGAGCTCGAAGAAGAAGAGAAAGAGGAGGAGCAGGGGTTAGAAGACTAGGAAGACTGAAGAAGACCACTCCTCCTCCTCTTCCTCCTTCCTGACAACTAATATTACTACAACTCCTCTTCCTTTTACTCCTCATCTCCAAAACAACAATTCTTCCTCCTCCTCCTCCCGTGGGCTTATCAACACCCCCTCCTCCTCCTTCCGTGAACTTATCAACACCCCCTCCTCCTCCTCCTCCTCACCTCCTCCTCTCTAGCTGATATTTCCTTCTCCAGAAATTGCTGCAGGACCTCTTTTTCCTTCAACTCTGTCTCCATCTTGTGAACTTTTGAGCTTAGCATCCTCATGTGCTCCCTCTCCTCCTCCAGTGTGGATAGAAGGCCCCTCCACTCCCCCTCCACCTCCTCCAGGGTCTCCTCCATGTGAGCCATCTGGTGGAGAGAAATAGTGTGTGAATGAGTGGATGTCTGTGAGGGAAGAAGGATCATGGAGGAGGAAGGGGAGGAAGAGGCGATAAAGAGGGTTAGGAGGAAGAGAGGGAGTGATGATTAAGATAAAGAGAAGGAAGAGGAGGAGGAGAAATAGAAGATAAGATGATTAGGATGTAGAAGAGGAAGAGGAAGAAGAAAAGAAGAACAAACATCAGAGAACAAGAAAAGTAAATGAAACAGGGAATAAACACAAAAAAACAAACAAAAAAAGCAAAAAACACACTAAGAGACAAACAGATCCTAAAAAAGATAAATAAAAAAATAAACAAATGACATGAAATAACAACAAACAGAAAAACAAACAAGCAGGAAGAATAAGAATAAACACAAACATACACAACAAAACAACAACAACAACAACAACACTCAATCCAAAACCACCTCTTTTGACTTGAGTGACAGCTCCTCGTCCTTCAAGTCCCTCTCCCTCTTGACGCCAGTGAGGTCCTGCACAGATGCCTCCAGCTGTGAGATACGGTGCGTGCGATGTGTCACCTCCTCCTGCAGGCTGGCCAGGGTCTCCTCATACTCTGACACCTGCAGGAGGGACGGAGGAGGTAACAGGTGTATCATAACTGGATAACATCAAACATACCTTCTCACACCTTCTATGACAACAAACAGGTGAAAAAACTCCAGATTCAGCCAAACCCACCTTGCTATTGAGATTACTAAGACTTCCGTTCAAGAGTTCAATCTCAATGTCTCTCTTGGCCAGCTCCTCCCTGTGCTGCTCCTTCTCCTGGCCGTGCTGCCTCATCAACGCCTCGTACCGTGCCACCAGCCCCTGCACCCGCCCCTCTGCCTCATCCCTCAGGCTGCGGCTTTCTGTCAGCTGCAAGGTGGTGGTGGTGGTGAATTTTGGTAGGTTTGTGTGTTGTATAGTGTAGGTTAGGTTAGGTTAGGCTGTGTGGGTTTAGTGAGTGTGTGTGTCTGTGTTTGCCAAAATGATCTTCACTACATATTCAAACTGCATCTCCTCCCAAAGTTACAACACACTACACCAACACAGCACAGCACAGGACACTCACAGACACCTGAAGCTGCTGCTGTGTCTGGTTCCCCTCAGCCACCACCTCGTCCAGCTGCAGCCTCAACTCAGCAATGAGGTCCTCCTTCTGCAGCAGTGTGGCCTCCAGGTTGTCTCGCAGTTGTGTAAGGTGCTCCAGCTGCTCCCTCAGGAGTGTTGGGTCGTGGGGCACTTGGTGGGGCTGTCAGAGGTTGGGTTATGTTAGGTTAGGTTAAATTGGGTTTTGTTGGGTTAGGTTAGGTTGGGTTGGGTTGGGTTGGGTTGGGTTGGGTTGGGTTGGGTTGGGTTGGGTTGGGTTAGGTTAGGTTAGGCAAGGACAAGGATGGATGTAGGTGAAAGAAGGAAGGATAGGAAGAAGGAAAAAATGAAGGAGAAAGGGAAGAAATGAAGAAATATTTTTGTTACTTTCATTCATTAATTTCTCTCCTTCTTCCTTTTATTGAGTTAGTTATGACCTTATTCTTCTCCTCTTCTAACTCCTCTTTTCTTCTCTTATTCATTCTCCTCATCCTCATACTTTTAATCTTCCTCCTCCTCCTTATCTCTCTATACCTTCATCCTCCTCCTCCTCCTTTCAAGTCCTCATCCCCAATTCTTCCCTACCCTACTCCTCCTCCTGCTGCTGCCCCTCACCTGTTCCTGCAGCTGCTCTAGTCTGTGCTGCAAGTCGCTGTGCTCGTCATTGAGGCGTGAGATGGTGTGCTGTGCCTCCTGCAGCTCCTCTTGGGTGCTGCTCAGTGCCTGACGCAGTGCTGTGGTGGAGGACGGCGATGGTGGTGGCGGTGGTGGGGGTATGTCTGGTGAGGGAATAGAGGAAAACTTGAGAGACCAAACATTGCAAGCTTAACTCAGTCCTGCAAAAACTAGGTATGAATGATTAACACACACACACACACACACACACACACGCACACACATGCACGTACCTTCACCAGCATCCTGTGACGTCCTCAAACACCCCTCGTCCGTCTGGCTTCCCTCACTGCCAAAATAGACACGTTTCAAAATAATGACCCTCGAAACACCTCACCTTACAAACACTGCTCAACACACCAGTACATAAAAATAAACACAGGAACATTAGACCATAAAAATAAACACAGGAACGTTAGACCATAAAAATACTTTGTAGATTCATAGAGGACTGAATGAGACAAGAAAAAGAGGCAGAAAAATGTCTATTCAAACACCTTACCAAACAAACACTGCTCAATAAGGATAAAAGACGGAAGGATAAGAAGGAAAAATGAAGGAGTATTTTGTTAATCAGACCACAAAAAATGCCAGGCTGATTTACACAAGGGGTTCTGAAATAGGGTAACACAGGAAGGATACAGTACCTGGTCAGTGAGGGCAGGAATACATCTGATGAGTCAGTCCCAGCATCAGCCACCTGCCTCTTCCTCTCTCTCTCCAGGCCTCTCAGTCTGCGAAGTAAGTTAAGTTGGTTCTGAGTGAGTTTAATGGTAAAATGATTCTCTCTCTCTCTCTCTCTCTCTCTCTCTCTCTCTCTATCTCTCTTCTCTATTCTATCTCACACACATACACACACACTTTCTATCTCTCAATCTCTTCCTCCTCCTCCTCCTCCTCCTCTCTTCCCTATCTCTTCTTCCTCTTCTCTCCTCCTCCCACACACACATTTCTCCTCCTCCTCCTCATCTCTTCCCTACCTCCTCCTCAACACACTTCTAACCTCTTCTTCTCCTCCTCCAGACATACAACACATAATCACTCTCTCTCTCTCTCTCTCTCTCTCTCTCTCACCTAAGCTTCAAGTTCTTAATATCAATCTTGAGCTGATCTCTCTCCAGTGTCAGTTCTTTAATACGTCCCTGCAACTCCAGGTCCTTTCCTCCTACAGCTCCTCCTTGTCCCACTGATGTAAGGCGAGCAGGGGGCATTGGCTGAAGGTGATACTAGGTTAGTTTGAGTAGTGTGAGTGTGTGTGTGTGTGTGTGTGTGTGTGTGTGTGTGTGTGTGTGTGTGTGTGTGTGTGTGTGTGTGTGTGTGTGTGTGTGTGTGTGTGTTTAATGAAAGGGAAGGGAAGTAAAGAGATTAAAAGGAGAGGTTTTGGTAATGTGTGTGTGTTTTGAGTTTAATGAAGAGAAAAGATTAAAATATAGCAAGATTATGAGGCTGTGGTTGAGGAAGAGAAGTACAAAGATTAAAATAAGAGGAAAAACTGCAAAATAACAATAATAATATGTGGAAAAGAAGTAGAGAGAGAGATTAAAATAAAGAGGAAGTCAGCAAAATAACAAAAATAAAGAAAAAAATATATATAAAAAAATGAAAAAAAAAATTAACAAAAAAAAAAAAAACTTCATCTTCAACACAAATAAAAAAAACATGAAAAAAAAGAAAAATAGATAAAAAAATCCATTTCATCCACACTAATCCTTCTTAATCCACTTTCTCTCCTCTTACACTGATGAAGAATCCGTTGCTGGATCCGGAAGACAAGTTGGAGCAGGTGGAAGAGTTGAGGCGGTTGGAGGAGGAGGAGGAGGCCATCTTCTTCTTCGGGGAGGAGGAGGAGGAGGGGGTGGCAGTGGTGGTGGTGTAAGCTCCTGGGCCTGGTGTGTCCTGTGGGTGGAGGAGGAGGAGGAGGAGATGAATAAAGAAGTTAGAGAAGGAGGAAGAGGGAGAGATGGATAAACAAGAGAGAGAGAGAGAGAGAGAGAGAGAGAGAGAGAGAGAGAGAGAGAGAGAGAGAGAGAGAGAGAGAGAGAGAGAGAGAGAGAGAGAGAGAGAGAGAGAGAACACTTATCTTCCAAACCAGGTAATTTCTTCATTGTGTATGTGTGTGTGTGTGTGTGTGTGTGTTACCTGTCCATGCTCCTTCCACCTGTCGGACTTGTCGAGGGACACAGCGGCTACCACCTTCTTGTTTAGCTTGGGGTTGTAAGCAGTGGGTGGCGGGGCACAGCCTGAGAAAGTAAATAAATAAATAAATAAATAAATAAATAAATAAATAAATAAATAAATAAACCTAAGTAGGAGGAGGAGGACGATGAAGTTACTATATATTTGTAAGTTAGACTAGGTTAGGTTAAGTTAGATTAAAATTATTAATATATACAAACAACTTAGGCTTATTAATTGCAAGACTAACTGGTTCTGTGTGTGTGTGTGTGTGTGTGTGTGTGTGTGTGTTTATCTTTCCCTATCTGTCTGTCTCTCATTCCTTGCCTGTTTGGCTGTCTGTATTTCCTTGTCTGTCTGTCTGTTTGTCTCTCTCTCCCTACCTGCCTGTCTGTATGTCTGTATTTGTCTGTCTCTCTCCCTGCCAGCCCGCTTCTTTCTTTCTGTCTATCTGTCACCCTGCCTGTCTGTCTGTCTCTCCCTGTGCTTCCTTCTGCCTGTTTCCTTGCTTCCCTCTTTTAATGATATGCTACAATTGCGTCTCTCTCTCTCTCTCTCTCTCTCAAAAACGATCACATACCGACAAAATTTCTAGTTATAATGAAAAATAATAAAGAAAATTGACACAAAACAAAAAATACACAAAAAAATTTCACTACTGACATAATAAATATAAAATAAATAATAAAAAACAAAAATTTTGGGTACATCTAACCTAAACAAGAGAAAAATTACAAAAAAAATCGCATATAATGAAGAAACAATGAAAAGTATCGACTAAAAAGACAAGAACAGACCATAAAACTTCAATACAGAACCCCAAAATAAAATAAAAATAATAGAAATAATAAAATAAACACGAATTCTGGGGACATTTAAACCAGAGACAAAACCATAACAAAAAAACACAGAACTCACGTATACAATGACAAAAAACTAATAAAATCCACTCAGAACACAAAAAGAAACCATACAACAACATTGCAGACCCTCAACATAAATATAAACACAGATTCCGGGGATATTTAAAGCAAGAGAAGAGACCAGACGATATAAAACCACAACAAATACTCTCAAAATACACTAATATCTCTTATCTCACCGACTTCCTCGTTGAATCTCTTTATCTTGGCTTTGGAGAACATGTCAGCGGTCCCTCTTGGTCAGTACCTGCGGAAAAAGCCCCAAATTTAGCCCCAAAACACCAGGAATCCCTCTGCCAGCTTCCCTATCACCTTCGCGGGAGATTTAAACTTAGGGGACCAATCAGCGCCAGGATCTTTACTCTCCCCGTCGCGCCAGCCAATCAGCGCGCGAGTTTTGCAGCATCACCTGGAGAGAGCATTCTGAGGGACTTTGTGTGTAAATTTCGGGTGCTTTAGTTTTAACTAGGATTGTTTGTTTATTTGTTTGTGCATTTTGAGTTTGATAATTAGGTTACGTTAGGTTAGGTTAATATGGGTACGAGTGAGTAAAGTTTTGATTGTAGTTTTATCTATCTGCCTGTCTGTTCGTCTGTCTATTTATTTATCTATGGTATCTATCTATCTATCTACCTATCTATCTATCTATCTATCTATCTCTCTCTTTATCTATACTACTACTACTACTACTACTACTACTACTACTACTACTACCACTACTACTACTACTACTGCTACACACACACACACAGACACACGTGGGCTGAGTTGAAGAAATGTTGCACAGTTTTGTAATACCGTCAGTTCATCTTTGTCCTTTGTCCAAATTCGGATTTTCCTGCCCTTGTACTGTGCACCTGTCAGCCTTTCAATATTTTGGTACGTAATTGTTGATATTGAGGGAGTTATTGGGGTTCTCAAGGGTGTTTTCATGGCTCTAGTGATCTATAGGGGTTTTCAAGGGTGTTTTTACGGTTCTAGTGATTTATTAGGGTTTTCTAAGGTGTTTTCATGGTTCTAGTGATGTTATTGGGGTTATCAAGGGTGTTTTCATGGTTCTAGTGAAAGTTGTCGTGGTTTTCATGAATCTAGTGATAATTTTGACGAATTCTAGTGAAAGTCTGTGTTGTTTCCTTGAATATAGGGATAGTTTGTACTCGAGTGAAATTTAATGTAGTTTTCAAGGGTGTTTTCACGACTTCAGAGAGAGAGAGAGA
>NC_087193.1:12504883-12512383 GCF_035594125.1 Scylla paramamosain | reverse complement strand
AATAATTATCATCATCATCATCACTACATTTTCACTTTTATTTCAAGTTACGAGCAATTCTAAATTAATTATACTCGTGTTCTTGTCAATATTAACTTTACATTATCTGGAAATATTATTACTATCATTATCATATTATTTTTTTGATCACCACAACTGTTACTGCCAATTTTGAGAAGCGTTTACGTAGACGGGTTTAATTTCGTAATATTTTCTCTTTCACAATCTTCTTTTTTTTTACCATTATACTAATTTAATTCAGATTTTCATTTAGGTTAGTTTAAGCTTACTTTAGTTTCCCATCTTTATTACTCACTACTATTACTGTTTCTTTGATGTGTTTGTAAAGATATTTTTATTCATCTTTTTATCTTTTGTAATCTTGTTTTTCTCCTAACATCATCCTTCATTCACTCCCCTGTCACTCTCATCCACTCCCAAACACTCCTTCATTATGTTTATTACCGCTAATATTGCGCTCATTTACACATTTTTAATCATTTCCCTTTCATAATCTTATTCTCCTTCAGTCACTCGCCTTTCACTCCCTCCCACTCCCAAACACTCCCTTTCACTCCCTCCCACTGCTGCACTCATCTCTCTCTCTCTTTCTCTCCCTTTCTCAAACAGACCGACGTTCGCGTGATACCAGTTCGCGTGGAGGGAGTTGAAGAAGGAACCGGGCGAGGAGGAGGAGGAGGAAGAGGAGAAAGATCAGTGGGAGGCGCAGTAGGAGAGGGCGTGGGAGGGCGTGCAGGTACCAAGAGGCCCTCCCTGTCGCAGCCTGACCCCGGCCCTTCCCCCAGTAAGCGTCCCCAGGAGAGTTCCTTCGGGAGGGAGCGCGGCGGCGTCCCCCAGGGTAAGAGTCCTGTGATCAACGGCACTGGGAGGACCTGGGAGCTGAACAGGGACCGGGAGAGAGACCCTGGGCGACGCAGTGGTCTGTGGGACGACGCGGAGACGACAGGGAAAGGCGAGAAGGGCGCAGCGGGAGGAGGACGCAGAAGGAACGCAGAGGGAGGAGATAGGACGCGACGAAGGACATCAAAATACGAGGAGGCGAAGGAGATCAACATCCCTATAGTCCTGGAGGCCACGGAGGACGCCAGCGAGGTGTCGAGGCCGCCGTTTGTGGGGCCTCGTGACGTCAGAGGGAGTGTGGGCGGCGGCGCGGGCGGGGGCGGTCTGGTGCCCTCCAACAAGCCACGTCCTGACCTTGCAGCCTCGCACCGCCGCCCCGCGCAGCCTGACAAGCCCGCCGCCAGTGTGAACGGCCCGCTGGACATGACTGTGAACGACAAAGAGAACGTTAAGCCCCCGGAGGACAGGGAGTGGACGTACTCGGGGCTGTTCAGGCGCGGCGCGGATGACAGCAAGGAGGCAAGAGACACCACAAGAGCTGGCGGCGTCTCAGAGTCTGGAAAGCACAAAGAAAACGCATCTCCTTGGAGGGCTAACCTAACTAGTCCCCTGGAGCGTTCCAAGGCAGCTACTGACGCACGTTTGGACGCTTCCTCACGCCTCCCCACTGCTCCTACTGACGGAGACGCCCTCAGGGACACACATGCACCCCTGTGGAAGCCTCGTAGCGCCACAGCCACCCCGGCAACCACCGCTACGGCCCATAACATTGATGCAACTCCACGGAAACCACAAACACCAAGCAAGCCTAACCTTCCTTTCTTCAAACCAGTGAGGGTGGAGGTGACGGAGGCCGAGGAGGGGGACAGGGGCGCCGGGGAACTGAAAGGCAAGATCAGGAACGAGGAGGAGAAGGAGAAGGAGACCCTGGAGGAGGTGAAGATGAGAAACAACGCGGGCCACGAGAGAAAACACTTGAAACTCGATAATTTTCTCCCCGTACCTAAGACAGACGAAGCTCGATGTAAGTCCCCGCTAGGAGGACGCGAGGTGAAGGTGGAGAGGCGCCAGTCGGACATGGAGGGAGACGTGTTCAAGGACTGCTGGCAAAACTTCAGTACGACCCTTCAGGAGGTGCTGTCACGCCTTCAGGAGCTGTCTGCTGAACTAGGGCAAGGCAAGGCTGGGAAGAGCAACCCTTCTACAGCCAGTTCTTCTGCTGCTACTACCTGTCCCGCCACGCCCGTAGAGCCTCCCACGCCGCCCCCCAAGGTGAGAGAGAGAGAGAGAGAGAGAGAGAGAGAGAGAGAGAGAGAGAGAGAGAGAGAGAGAGAGAGAGGTACACATAGACAAAACATAAACACACACACACACACACACACACACACACACACACAAACGTTCCTACATAACAAACGTTTCCTGACTCTCCCACGCGCGCGCACTCCCTCCTCCCCCACCCCCTTACCTCTTACTCTCTCCCTCTCTCTCTCTACTTCCATATAAGGCTACCAAATCCTACATATTGTGACGTCTATTGTTTTTCATGGATTTTGAAACCTTTAAACAGGATTAGGACCTTTTTTGTTTATATTGAGAGAAAATACAGGATTAGAGTGGTGGTGGTGGTGGTGGTGGTGGTGGTGGTAGTAGTAGCAGTGACAAAATACTTATACTTTTGACTGTACTACTACTACTACTGCTTCTACTACTATTATCACCACCACTACCTCCTCCTCCTCCTCTTCCTCCTCCTCCTCCTCTTAATCCTCCCTATTCCTAAGTACCAAGACCACCCTTCCTCCCCCTCTTCCTCCTCCTCTTCCCACAGTGTTATGCAGGAAGACATTTCGCTCCCATTGGTCGACAGATCGTGTAATGTGTGACGTAATGAGACTGAGGACCAAAGAGAGGACTTGTTTATGTTTTGGCGGCCTGTGATTGGCTGAGACGTGTGAAGGCTTTTCAGATGAGTCAGCAGAGAGAGAGAGAGAGAGAGAGAGAGAGAGAGAGAGAGAGTGTGGGTAGCCTATGTAACCTTAAGTAGTCTTTGTCCTACACACACACACACACACACACACACACAGCCTCACCTCTCCCGACCTCGACACCTACACGAGGAGTGAAAGTCGTACACACACACACACACACACACACACACACACACACACACACACACACAGACAAGTGGATGTCATTCATTTGATCTCTCTCTCTCTCTCTCTCTCTCTCTCTCTCTCTCTCTCTCTCTCTCTCTCTCTCTCTCTCTCTCTCTCTCTCTCTCTCTCCAAAAGTGGAAGGAGATGTGGGAGGTACTTTACCTTCAACCCTCCTCCTCCACCTCCTCCTCCTCCACTTCCTCCTCCTCCTCTTCCTCCTATACCTTTCTTCCTTCCTTTCCTCTCTTCTTCTCTCTTCATACATAAGCTATTCTCCTTATCCTTCTCCCCCTCCTCCTCCTCCTCCTCCTCCTCCTCCTCCTCCTCCTCCTCCTCCTCCTCCTCCTCCTCCTCCCTATTCTTTCCTCGTCCCCTTCTTCCCCTATCATATTTCACCCTCTCTCTCTCTCTCTCTCTCTCTCTCTCTCTCTCTCTCTCTCTCTCTCTCTCTCTCTCTCTCTCTCAACCTTCCTTTTCATAATTTTCCTTGTTTTGATTGCAATTTCCGCCAGAGAGAGAGAGAGAGAGAGAGAGAGAGAGAGAGAGAGAGAGAGAGAGAGAGAGGGGGTACACACACACACACACACACACACATACATTTATACATAAGGGCGTGTGTGTGTCGTGGGGAGAAGTGTGGGTGGCATGACTGTGGGCGGCGCACACACACACACACACACACACACACACACACACACACACACACACACACACCCGAGGCAACTGTCTATGTGTACGTATTGATGTGCGTGTGTAGTCGTGTGCGGAACTGGCGACGGCAAGGTGTGTACGTAAATGTGTGTGTGTGTGTGTGTGTGTGTGTGTGTGTGTGTGTGTGTGTGTAGGGCCTTACATACGTACATAATTCTATACGTACATACATACATACATACACACAGCATATGACGCAAGGGTAATAATGTAGAATGTCTGTGTGTGTGTGTGTGTGTGTGTGTGTGTGTGTGTGTGTGTGTGTGTGTGTGTGTGTGTGTGTGTTGTTGTCCTCACGCAATGCACGTCAATACTGTGTGTGTGTGTGTGTGTGTGTTCAGGTAGATAGGTATGCAAGAGAGAGAGAGAGAGAGAGAGAGAGAGAGAGAGAGAGAGAGAGAGAGAGAGAGAGAGAGAGAGAGAGAGAGAGAGAGCCAAAATTGAGACACAGAGATGAGTCATAGATTTGTGGTGCTTAATATTTCCCAGACTCCTCCTCCTCCTTCTCCTCCTCCTCCTCCTCCTCCTCCTCCTCCTCCTCCTCCTCCTCCTCCTCCAAAAATATGCAAGATCCCCTTAAAAAGTGTCCCTAAAATCCGTTTTCTTTCTCTTGTTTGTTTACTTTCTTTATTGTGTTTATTTTCGTTTTCTGTGCTACTTAATGAGGAGGAGGAGGAGGAGGAGGAGGAGGAGGAAGAGAGATAGGGAAGAATGTGAAGGAAGGAAGAGATAAAGAGAGAGATAGAAAGTGAGTAAGGGGGAAGTTACCTTGAAACTCTCTCTCTCTCTCTCTCTCTCTCTCTCTCTCTCTCTCTCTCTCTCTCTCTCTCTCTCTCTCTCTCTCTCTGGAGGTAACAGTCGATTATTAATAGTGGAGAAAGAAGTGGAGGAGGAGGAAAAGGAAGAAGAAGAGGAGGAGGAAGAAGAGGAGGCCAAGTGTGTGTGTGTGTGTGTGTGTGTGTGTGTGTGTGTGTGTGTGTGTGTGTGTGTGTGTGTTTAAGGGGTGTGTGGGTGGAGATATGGAGAAGATGTATGTGTGTGCGTGTGTGTGTGTGTGTGTGTGTGTGTGTGTGTGTGGTTACGTACATTTTACAGTGACGCATCGAAAGAGAGAGAGAGAGAGAGAGAGAGAGAGAGAGAGAGAGAGAGAGAGAGAGAGAGAGAGAGAGAGAGAGAGAGAGAGATGGGAGTGAGTGGGTGGTAGGCAGACAGCAGCAGACTCCTCCCTCTCACCCTTCCTCTCCCTTCCTCTCCCACCATACCTCTCCCTTCCCTCCCTCACTTGCTAAAATTACACCACACGCCCCTCCCTCTTCCCTGTCATCCTTCTTCAGTAGTGACCAACCCCCGTGGCGCGTGGACCGCCCTTCCTCCCTCTCCCTCAGTCTCCCTTCAAGGCGGTGAGAACACGCCCCGTTTTCTGTCGAGTGCAAACACTGTGCTGCGTTTTCTGTGGTGCGTGTTTGTGGCCAGCGGCCGAGTGAGTGAGTGAGCGAGCGAGCAAGTGTTTGCTACGGCTGCTGCTGCTGCTGCTGCCGCGGGCCGCCCTGCTGGCTTATATGGAAGGCTGGGTTTTATTTTTTGATTTCCTATTGCATTCTCTCTCTCTCTCTCTCTCTCTCTCTCTCTCTCTCTCTCTCTCTCTCTCTCTCTCCGCACAGCATTGCAGCAGCAGGCAAGCGCGTCCCAGCTAACCCTTCCCTCCCCCAGGTGCCCGCGCCCAGCCGCTCTTTCAAGGGGACCACCACGCCTCGCCCGGGGCCCCCCCATGACGGGCGCGCGCCCCCCGCGGCCACCACGCCGCTGAGTGCGCGGCGCGGGCGTGGCATCGAGAACCTACAGCTGGAGGGCCTAGCGCGCACCAGTGCCGCCGGCGGGGCGCGGGGCGGCAGCGTGAGTGACACCAGCGGCAGCCGCGAGGCCAGCGTGAGCGAGGCCAGCGGCAGCGAGGACGCGGAGTGCAGCAGCAGCGAGGCCAGCGCCGCCACCAGCGCCGCCACCGCAACCAGCAGCGGCAGCAGCAGCAGCAGTGCCCGGCCCGTCGCCACCAGCCATGGCGCTGTGTTCGCCGGACACAAACAGCAGCAGCAGAGACGGGTCAATGGGGCGGGACATGGGGAGCGTGACTACGGGGGGCGCGCCTCGCCCAAACTCCGTCACCAGCGGCCCGTCCCCGGCCCCACGCCCTCCACGCCCTCACACGACCCTGAGGTAGACAGCATCATCAGCAGGGCGGAGCGCGCCCTGGCAGAAAGTAGGCGGCTGTCCGCGCCCTCCCCCCGCGCGGCCACGCCCCCGCCCCCGCCGTGAACGACCTGGGGCACGACCGTCGACCCCAACCTACCGGTCAGGCCCCGCGGGGCGGCCACTCCCCCCTACACCCTCGCCCCCAACATTGCCACGCGCGCCTCGCCCGACACCAACTGTGTGGAGGACGACGACGACGACGACGAGGACGACGAGGACGAGGGAGAAGAAGAGGAAGAAGAAGAGGAGGAGGAAGATGAGGAGGAGGAAGCAGTTGTGATACAAAAGAAAGAAGAGGAGGAGAAGGAGGAAGAAGAAGAAGAAGAAGAAGAAGAAGAAGAAGAAGAAGAGGAGGAGGAGGAGGAGGAGGAGGAGGAGGAGGAGGAGGAGGAGGAGGAGGTGGAGGTGGTGGTGGTTAAGAAGGTTGAGGAGGTGAAGAAAGAGGACAAAATAAAGGTTGAGAAAGGGGCCAAGGTACAACAGAAGGAAGAGGAAGAAGAGGAGGAGGAGGAAGAAGAAGAGGAGGAGGAGGAAGAGGAGGTGGAGGAGGAGGAGGAGGAGGAGGAGGTGGAGGAGGAGGAAGAAGAGGAGGAGGAGGATGAGGATGAGGAGGAATGTGAGGAGGAGGAGGAGGAGGAGGAGGAGGATGGGGGTGTGGTGGAGGGGCGCCTGACCATCCACCTCCCCGGCACGGGCGTCCCCCGCCCCACCGCCGCCGTGCCCCGCCACTCACCCCCGCCAGCGCCCACGCCTGCAAGTGTGGCGGGCGGCACCACCGCGCCCTGCCCTCGCCGCGGCTCCCTGCTGGGCCAGGCCGCGGCGGGGAGTGCTGACGTCACGGGCGGGGCGGCCGCAGCCCGGCGTCCAGAAATACCGGGTATCGGGGAGGGCGGGAGCGGGGGCGGGGGCGGGGGCGGGGGGGTCGACGGGTGGCCACGCCGACCCGCACAGCGCGGCCCGACGGAGCCAGCGCCGCGCCGCCCTGCCAGCACCGAGAGGATGGGCGGACTGTTCTCGCGCGGGCACGCCCCCGCCACGCCGCCCACGTCCCAGCCACCGCCCACACCGCCCACGTCCCAGCCGCCGCCAACACCGCCCTGGGTGAGGCACCAGCGCGAGCCGCCGCCCGAGCCGCCGCCACCGCCCTACGTGCGGCAGAGCAGCGAGTCGGCGCGGCGGCCCAGCGGAGGCTTCAGCGGCGTGCAGTGCGACAGCGTGCGGCGCATGCGTGAGGCCTGGCGCGCCCGCGGCGACCCCCCGTCCCCCGCCGGCCCCGCCCCCCGAGGACCCGGCAGGCCCCTCGTGTCGCCCAGCCCGCCGCCCTCCCCCGGGGGACGCCGCCCCTCGCTGCCCCGCGACGTGCCCGCTCCCCGCACCAACAACTACGCCTCGCCCACCCTCAGCAGCGCCGCCCGGGCCGCTTCGCCGCGCCGCGGCAGCATTGAAGGCGTCGCGCCGCCCGGGTCCCCGCGTGCTCGCGCGCCCTCACCTGCCCACGCCCGGGCATCCTCGCCTGCCTTCG
>NC_087193.1:12494883-12499883 GCF_035594125.1 Scylla paramamosain | reverse complement strand
CACAAGACTACACAAATATATGGGTGGGGATGACAGGTGGGAAAAGGAAGGCTGAACATATATATGGGTATGGTTAGAGATGGTAGGTGGAAAAAGGAAGGTTTTAAAGATAGGGAAATGTATGGGTAGCGATGATAGGTGGAAAATAGGGAGGTTTTAAAAGTGTCCTGAAGTGTCCGTAAGTGTCCGTAAGTGTCCGGAAGTGTCCTAAAGTGTCCTTAAGTGTCCGTAAGTGTCCGTAAGTGTTTTGAAGTGTTCTAAAGTGTCCTAAAGTGTCCGGAAGTGTCCTAAAGTGTCCTAAAGTGTCCGTAAGTATCCGTAAGTGTCCGTAAGTGTCCGTAAGTGTCCGTAAGTGATTTGAAGTGTTCTAAAGTGTCCTAAAGTGTCCGGAAGTGTCCTAAAGTGTCCGGAAGTGTCCTAAAGTGTCCGTAAGTGTCCGTAAGTATCCGTAAATATCCTGAATTATTACACTATTAAATTAAGCGCGCGAGAAAAAAAAATATTACTGCTGTGAACGTCTTATTATTACTATTATTATTATTATTATTATTATCATTATTGTTATTATTATTATTATTATTATTATTAACAATACTACCAATGCTACTATTAACTTTTATAGACTAGCAGCGTAATAGTCAGTTTTTTAAAGTTGGGGGTTGAAATAATTAATTCTTTCATTTTCTTTAATTCTCTCTCTCTCTCTCTCTCTCTCTCTCTCTCTCTCTCTCTCTCTCTCTCTCTCTCTCTCTCTCTCTCTCTTTGCTGGGGAAGATGAATAATAATGACTAAAATAAAGAGGTTTAATGAGTAATGAATGAATACATATACGTGAATTATAATGAAATAAAATATATATATTAATTGAAATTGTTGTTTTGAAAATCCTGATATATATTTTCTCTCTCTCTCTCTCTCTCTCTCTCTCTCTCTCTCTCTCTCTCTCTCTCTCTCTCTCTCTCTCTCTCTCTCTCTCTCGTGATAAGATGATATGGCATAATGATAATGAAAAATGAATGAAGGAATGAAGGAAGGAAAGAAGGAAGGAAAGAGAGAGGAAGGAAAGAAGGAAGGAAAGAGAGAGGAAGGAAAGAAGGAAAGAAGGAAGGAAGGAAATAAATCAATAAATAAGAAATAAAAAAATGAAAAAGTAAATAGCAGCAAGAAGAAGAAGAACAACAACAACAACAACAACAACAACAACAACAACAACAACAACAACAACAACAACAACAGCAGAAGCAGCAAAAAATATATAAATAAATAAATAAACAAATAAAAACAAGAAGTAACGAATTTTTCAACCCACCGATGAATGCAAGACTAAATATAAGCAGATTCATTCCATTTTCTCTCGTGACCTTATGAGAGAAAACGGAGAATATTGATGGAGAGCTTTGATAAATTTTTTTTTTATTATTATATAATTATTATTATTATTATTATTATTATTATTATTATTGTTATTTAAGAGGAAGAGGAGCAAGAAGAGGAGGAAATAGAAGGAAAAGAAGAAAGGAGGAAAAATGAGAGTAAAAGAAAAAAGTAAAACAAGAAAAATAGAGATAGAAAGAGAAGGAAAATTGGCGAGAGAGAGAGAGAGAGAGAGAGAGAGAGAGAGAGAGAGAGAGAGAGCGAGAGAGAGAGAGACCCAAATCACGTCTTTTCCTCTTTAATTAAACGAGCAGTGACTGAATACTAACTCTCTCTCTCTCTCTCTCTCTCTCTCTCTCTCTCTCTCTCTCTCTCTCTCTCTCTCTCTCTCTCTCTCTCTAATTGGCACCTTTGACCCCTAAATTTGACCTTGAGTGCCAAAGTGACTTTCTCCCTCTCTCTCTCTCTCTCTCTCTCTCTCTCTCTCTCTCTCTCTCTCTCTCTCTCTCTCTCTCTCTCTCTCTCTCTCATCACCTCGCCGACCAATTTCTTTCTTTTCCTCCTCTTCCCTCTCCTCCTCCTCCTCCTCCTCCCCCTCTTCCTCCTCCTCCTGCTCCTCCTCTATACCTGTCACTTTCTCACCTGTCTGTTCTCTCACCTCGCTAATTAACGACGCCCACACCTGGCACCCTCTCTCTCTCTCTCTCTCTCTCTCTCTCTCTCTCTCTCTCTCTCTCTCTCTCTCTCTCTCTCTCTCTCTCTCTACCCACGCACACTCAATAGCAAAACTGATCCGAAAAATAGTATCTTTTCTCCTCCTCCTCTTCCTTCTCCTCCTCCTCTTCCTTCTCCTCCTCCTCCTCCTCCTCCTCCTCCTCCTCGGCCTCAATCCCTCCTCCTTATAAGGGAAGAGACAAGACACTCAAGGCTCAAGGTCATTTATATAGGCTGAAAACAGGCCTATACACAGAGAGAGAGAGAGAGAGAGAGAGAGAGAGAGAGAGAGAGAGAGAGAGAGAGAGAGAGAGAGAGAGAGAGAGAGAGAGAGAGAGAGAGGGTGAAGGGGAGGGAAATGAGAGAGAAGGTTATGTTTTCACTATAGACAAATATACTCTCCTCTCTCTCTCTCTCTCTCTCTCTCTCTCTCTCTCTCTCTCTCTCTCTCTCTCTCTCTCTCTCTCCATCCTTGACCTGACTTTATTCTTTTATTCCTCTTCCTTTGTTTTTGTCTCTTTTCCTCCTCCTTCTTCTTCTCCTCCTCCTCCTCCTCCTCCTCCTCCTCCTCCTCCTCCTCCTCCTCATTCTTCAATACATAATTCTCTCCTTCATTACTATTTCTTATCAGTATTCTCTCTCTCTCTCTCTCTCTCTCTCTCTCTCTCTCTCTCTCTCTCTCTCTCTCTCTCTCTCTCTCTCTCTCTCTCACATATCCTGCGCGCACACGCACACGCACACAAACACGAGAACATTATTACATATGGATAAGCAGAGAGAGAGAGAGAGAGAGAGAGAGAGAGAGAGAGAGAGAGGACAGGTGGTGACTCACAACACACTCAATATGGTCACTATACCTCTCTCTCTCTCTCTCTCTCTCTCTCTCTCTCTCTCTCTCTCTCTCTCTCTCTCTCTCTCTCTCTCTCTAGGATAATGGTAGGAAAGGCTGTAATAGTAGGAGTAGTAGTAGTAGTAGTAGTAGTAGTAGTAGTAGTAGTAGTAGTAGTAGTTGTAGTAGTAGTAGTAGTAGTAATGATGCGAATGATATTACTACTACTACTACTACTAATGATGATAATAATAATAATAATAATAATAATAATAACAACAACAATAATAATAATAATAATAATAATAATAATAATAATAATAATAATAATAATAATAATAATAACAATAATAATAATAATAACAGGGAGGAAGATGACGAGGAGGAGGAGGAGGAGGAGGAAGAAGAAGAAGAAGAAGAAGAAGAAGAAAACAAAACATAAATTCCAATACGATAATAAGAATAGTAATGAGAGAGAGAGAGAGAGAGAGAGAGAGAGAGAGAGAGAGAGAGAGAGAGAGAGAGAGAGAGAGAGAGAGAGAGACGGACAGACAGAGAAAAAGAGAGACAAACATCCTTATCTCTTCTCTCCCTTCCCTCCATTCCTCCCTCTTTCCCCTCCTTCTCTCCTTCCTTCCTGTTATCCTTCTCCTTATCCTCTCCCTCCTTCTCTTCCTTCCTTCCTTTCCTCCTTTATCTCCTGAACACTTCTCTTATCTTCTTCCTTTCCTTCTCCCCTTCCTTCCATCTGTCCACACACACACATACACACACACACACGCACACACACAGTCATCTGATCCGTGGGTGTGGGCGTGGGCGTAAAGGCGAGTCTGACCACACGCCTTGTTAGGGAGAGAGAGAGAGAGAGAGAGAGAGAGAGAGAGAGAGAGAGAGAGAGAGAGAGAGAGAGAGAGAGAAAGTGGGAGGATGAATATATGGGAAGGCTTCTTAAGGTGAGAGAGAGAGAGAGAGAGAGAGAGAGAGAGAGAGAGAGAGAGAGAGAGAGAGAGAGAGAGAGAGAGAGAGAGAGAGAGAGAGAGAGAGAGAGATCCAACCTACACACTAACTGACACACACACACACACACACACAAAGGAAAAAAGTGACGAAGGAAAAGAAAGAATGAAAATAAGAGAAAATTCAGAACAAATAGATAGATAGATAGATAGATAGATAGACAGAGACAAAATAAAAGACAAATAGAATCTGTAATAGCTAGAGATAAGATGTGAAGTTTGCAGTTTAGATTCTTAATAAAGGACAGACCAAGGATGTTCAGTGTAGAAGAGGGGGGACAGTTGAGTACCACTGAAGAAGAGGGGATAGTTGTCTGGAAGGCTGTGTCGAGTTGATAGATGGAGGAATTGAGTTTTTGAGGCATTGAACAATACTAAGTTTGCTCTGCCCCAATCAGAAATTTTAGAGAGGTCAGATGCCAGGCGTTCTGTGGCTTCCCTGCATGATCTATTTACTTCCTGAAGGGTTGGACGTCTACGAAATGACTTTGAAAAAAATAGCAGTATCATCAGCGTAGGAGAGGATATGACAAGAAGTTTGGCTTAGAAGATCAATGATGAATAACAGAGTGGGTGACAGGACAGCACCCTGAAGAACACCACTGTTAATTTGAGAGAACAGTGACCGCCCACCACAGCACCAAGAGAACTGTCAGAAGGGAGATTTTAAATGAAGTTACATACCTACACACAGAGAGTGGGGGTGACAGGACAGCACCCTGAAGAACACCATTGTTAACAGACATAGGAGAAGAACAGTGACTCCCACCACAGCACCAAGAGAACTGTCAAAAGGGAGATTTTAAATGAAGTTACTTACATACACACAGAAAGAGAGTGGGTGACAGGACAGCACCCTGAGGAACACCACTGGTAACACAGCAGAACAGTGACCGTCCACCACAGCAGTAACAAAACACTCAGAAGGGAAATTTGAGATGAAGTTACAATTTGAGATGAAGTTACACACACACACACACACACACACACACACACACACACACACACACACACCTCCATTTATATGCCATGTCAGTGAGTCACCACAAGCCAATGGGACAAAC
>NC_087193.1:12447383-12489883 GCF_035594125.1 Scylla paramamosain | reverse complement strand
AGAGACTTACCTAACAGTAATGGTGTTTTCTCTTTTCTTCTTTATTCTTCTCTATTTTTTATCCAGTTTTATCAAATTTTCTTCGCTTTTCTTAATGTTTATCAATTTTCTTAACTTATCCTTACCTTTATTATTATTTTTTTCATTTATCTTAATTCATATTCACTTTTCTTTTCTTGTATCCTAATTTTATTCACTTTTATTTATTTTCTTCGTCTTATCCATTTTTTCTTCTTCTTATCCAAACTTTCATTCACTTATGTACCTTTTTCCCCCATTTTCTGCACTATTATCTCAATATTTACATGTACTCTTCACACAAACATACAGACACCACACGTAATACCTCCCTTTTCACTGTCATTTGCTCAACTAAAATGCAAATAAAGATTCATTCACATCATATTCCCGCTCGCTTTCGTACTTAACTCAAAAGTCTCGTACGCGTGAAACTTCGACTAGCCTACTTGTGGCGAGTTATGGATGGACATTTCTTGTCATTATTATTATTCGTTGTATCTTATTGTAGAAAAATTAGGCTCTTTGTATTGTATTCAGTTCTTTTTATTTGAGTCTACTTTCGTACCTCACTCGAAATTGATGTACATTTGAAGCTTTCAGTATTGGCGGCAAATTACGAATGAAAATATATCTATTATTTTTGCTTTGTGTTTTAATGTAGAAATATCAAGTTTCTTCACGCATAAAAACTGCTATATTCCTATAAAAACTGCAGATTAATTTGATTTTTTCCATCTCCATTATAGAGAACTCCATTTTATAGTCAGTTAAGGTTAATGCACTCGTAAAAAGTCAAGTAAATATTCCATAAACACTCTCCCCAGCTGATCAAACGTAAACAAAGACGAGAGCATTCGAGTGTAAAATTCATACCATTAATCATTTAACTACTGCGTCTGCTTCTTAGGCCAGCTTCAGTTACTTCACTTTTGAAAGCCAACACTCACAGAAGGAATATTCAGTCAAGTTATTTATCTATTTCTTCATTTATCTATCTATTTATTCAAGTAAACACTGATGGATGCAGTTACATTTTCTCTCCTTCATAAGAAATTAACAGGGATGACTCAGAGAAGAAGAAAAAAAAAAAAGGTGTGGGCGAGGAGAGAGAGAGAGAGAGAGAGAGAGAGAGAGAGAGAGAGAGAGAGAGAGAGAGAGAGAGAGAGAGAGAGAGAGAGAATCAGATGTAAATTTAGATTCTGGTGGTGGGAAGTGAGAGCAAAAGGTGAAGGAAGAGAGAGAGAGAGAGAGAGAGAGAGAGAGAGAGAGAGAGAGAGAGAGAGAGAGAGAGAGAGAGAGATCCAGGTAAAAATTTTGGGCAGCCAGCCAGCCAACGCCCCTCTCCCTCCTACTCACTCTCTTTCTCTCTCTCTCTCTCTCTTTCTCTCTCTCCCACCGTCTCTCTCACCTGCTGACACTGATCAACTTTTTGCCCCTAAAGATCCGAAAATACACACACCTGATCTTCCCACACCCGGAAAGAGACATAAATCAGAGGAGGGTGACGAAAGACTTATGAAAGGACGGGAGGGAAGGCTGAAAATAAGCTTGTGACATGTATTTTTTTAGGGCGCGCTTCATTAGGCTAGTCTTCAGAAACGTTTTGCTCCCTCACTCATGACTGCTTTCATCAAAGGCCACACAGATGATCTGACGGGTTCCTAAGAATATTTCAGTTGTTGACAATGTAGAAATCTTGTCAGTCTGTCACTAGAACCATAGAAAATATCCTTAAAAACCCCATATCACTTCAACTTGAAATTTTGAATAGAAATCTTGTTAATATGTCACTAGAACTATCAAAACGCGTTTAAAAGCATTTTAACTAAATTACTAGAGCCTTTTGAGTGTAGAAATCTTGTTAATCTATCACTAGAATCGTGAAAACACCCATAAAAGCCCGTATGTAACTTAAACTAGAGCCTTTTGAATAGAAATCTTGTCAATCTATCACTAGAATCGTAAAAACACCCTTAAAACCCGTGTGTAACTTAAACTAGAGCCTTTTGAATAGAAATTTTGTCATTCTATCACTAGAACCATAAAAACACCCTTAAAAACTCGTGTGTAAGTTAAACTAGAGCCTTTTGAGAGCAGAAATCTTATTAATCTGTCACTAGAACAATATCAAACACCATTTAGTTAAAAGTCCGTATCACTTCAACTACAGCCTTTTGAAAGTAGTGCAGGTGTAGCGTAGAGATGCTTCAGAATATGATCTAATGTCATTTTTTTTTCTTTCTTTTCTTTCTTCTTTCTCTTTGGAGGGGAAAGGTGCCTCTGTTCAACTCTCTCGGCGAAGGTTGGGAAAAAAATAATTGGTTTGCGGAAAAAATGGAGGGAATTCTTTTTTATTTTTTGTCTTTTTTTTCTTCTTCTTTATTTGTTTGTTCCTTTCTTGTTGTTGTTTTTGAGTTCAGGAAGAAATGCGAATTTTCTCTTGTTCCTTTCTTTCTTGTTCTTATTCTTGTTCTTGTTATTTTTCTTCTATTTCTTGTTCATGTTCTTGCTATTTTTCTTCTTGTTTCTTATTCTCACGCATTAAACGTAAATAAACGGAAAAAAAAACATCTAGTCGAAAAAAACACTGAAAAAAATCCGAACACTAATCATTTGAGAGAGAGAGAGAGAGAGAGAGAGAGAGAGAGAGAGAGAGAGAGAGAGAGAGAGAGAGAGAGAGAGAGAGCTGGTGTTGATCAGGGTTACAGAATACCAGCGGGTTGCATCAACACATCCTTGTAATGGTGTCAGGATACGAGATACTTTGGTTGCAACACGCGGGGACGTTAATGGAAGGAGCTTAGAAGGAAACATTAGAATATGATAATTAGCTTGTTTTCTTTTATTTAATGGGAATCTGTGCCGCCTCTTCGTATCTTGGTTAGTTTATGTATAGGATAGAATGATATGTAGGGTAGATGAACATTCTATCACGTCTTCCTCTCTACTTGTCTCCATACATCCACTGCATATTATTCTTTTAATTTCTAATCATCAGTCTTCCTCCTCCTATACCTCTCGTCTCTCCCAGCACATGCAAACCTCACTAATCCTTAACGCTATTCATCCACAGACAGAAAGCCAAGCAAGCACTCTCTCCATGGTGATCGGAACCAAAACAAACATTTCATTATCTTCCTCTCCTTTTCTCTAACCTCTTCAACCTCTCATCTCTTCACCCACAGACGAAGGAAACCCAACCTCTCTCAAGATAGAACCAAAACAAGCATTTCACAGTATCTCAGGCCTCCATTCTCTCTTCCCTGTCTTTCTCTTCCCTCGAACATATCTTCCTCACCTAACCTCTTCAACCTCTCATCTCTTCACCCACAGACGAAGGAAACCCAACCTCCCTCAAGATGGTCGGAACCAAAACCACACGTACGGTGACGGTGGAAAAGCGAGGCATGTTTGACGACGACCCGTTCTTCAAGGATTCCCTGGAGGAGTGGGACAAGGCTATGAAGACCGTGGTGGACAAGTGGCCAGCTGACTCCTCCACCTCCAAGTCCACCACCACTACCACCACCACCACCTCCTCCCGTCCCGTCGAGACCAGGAACGTGTACCGCCAGATCAGGTCCTCCAACGTGACCTCTGATGACTCCCAGGCCGTGTCGTGCACCGAGGAGAATGATAAGTATAAGGTCAGTGGTTAGGAGGTCATAGGTGAGGTTAAGTTAGGACAGGGGATTTAGGTTCATTTTTTTTTCTTCGTGTTTTCTAGAGAGAGAGAGAGAGAGAGAGAGAGAGAGAGAGAGAGAGAGAGAGAGAGAGAGAGAGAGAGAGAGAGAGAGAGAGAGAGAGAGAGAAAGCGTCCTTACACAGTCAAGGCTTCCCAGTACCTCTAATTTTAGCACGGCTTCCTTCCTGCCTGCAGATGATTGATGACTCTCCTTGATACGAGCTGGATAAACAAACACACAGCCTCCCATGCAAGCCCAGCCTCTTAAAATACGTGTAGAAAGAGAAGAAAGCGATTAATTGATATTACTAAATGGTTCTCTCCTTCCTGTCTAATATATTCATCCAGTCTCCTTCATACGAGTCAGATAAACAAACACGCAACCTTCCATGCACGGCCAGCCTCTTAAAATACGTGAGGAGAAAGGGAAAAGCGGTTAATTGGTGTTCGTTAATGTTTCTCTCTAATTTTAACTTTTACTATCCTTCTGACTACAAATATTCAGTCTCCTTCATACGACCCAGATAAACAAACGCGCAGCACGACCAGTCTCTTGAAATACGTACAGAAAGAGAGAATAAATCTTAGGAAATGTCAGATAAGCAGCCAGTCATGACATGCACAGTATCTTCTCAACAACTCCTCGCCTCGCAGATGATGATCGACGTGAAGGATTACAAGCCCGGGGACATCACTGTGAAGACTGTGGATGACACGGTGGTGGTGGAGGGCAAGATTGAGCAGAAGGAAGGCAACTCCATCAAGACCCAAGTTTTCACCCGCCGCTTCATGCTGCCGCCCACCGTCAACCTCAACGGTGTCACCTCGGCCCTCTCCCGCGATGGCGTCCTCACTATCAGCGCCCCCAAGCTGGTAAGACCTCTCCCCCTTTCTCTCTTGTTATTGTGTTCTTGAGTTGCATATAATTGGCAGCTATTATTGTCACAATGCCACAATGGTGATGAACAACTATAATGGTGTCAGTGTCACGCAGTAATGATACATTCCACCACCACCACCATCATCACACTAATGTCTCTCTTCATCCCCCCCTCCACCCTGTGTGGCTGTAGAAGTAGACCATTACACTAACCTCTGAGTGTTCCCTTGAGTTTGGCTTCCGTGGCGGAGCAGTGGAGATGACTAACCCTTTGCTTTGTGATTTGTGTTGCTGCTTGTCTCGTGTTTACGTTGTGCGGCGCGGCGCCCCCTCCCTCCCCCCCCACAGGCCGCCCACGTGACCAGCGGGCGCCCCACGTCGCGCTCCGTGGAGTTCCGCAGCGTGACGCCCTCCAGCAGGCTGCGGCCCAGCCTGGGCTCCATGCCCGCCGCTGGCAAGCCCAGCGTGCCCAACGGGCCGGACCGTCGCTACCTGGCGCACACGCCGCTGGGTGACGACGGCCACCACATCGTGACCACTGTGGTGAACGACGGCAAGCGGCCACTGGTCCTCCTTCAACGAGATGGTGGAGAAGTCCCAGCGCGAGATGGAGGAGATGATGCGCCGCCACTCCCTGCAGTCCTCGTCCCGCGAGCTGGAGGTGTCCGCACCCTCCACCGCCCTGTCCCGCGTGCCTGCCGGCGTCAGCACCACCAGGGACGTGTCCGTGGCGGGCAACAACGTGACGCAGCGCGAGGAGAAGCGGTGGGAGGACAACCCCGCCCCAGGCCTGCACCGCACCAACCGTGTGCTCAACGAGAAGACCGAGCTGAAGGGCGCCGACGGCTCCGTGGTGGGCAACAAGAAGCGCAGCGAGCAGGAGAGCCACGCCGAGGGCTCCCGCGAGGAGTTGCTGCCCGACGGCTCCAAGAAAACCACCTTCACCAAGAGCTACGAGACCAGGAAGGTATACAGCTACAACAGCAGCGACCCAAAGGCCTTGTGAGCCCAAGGTCCCTATTTATTGTGCCCCGCCGCTGTGCCCTGACGCCCCTGTGTGCTATCCACGCCTCCACCTCGCCCTGCCCTCACCCCAACCCATCCCAACCCACTTCACCATGCCTCGGACCTAAACTCCTCCTTCAGTGAATGCATAATATCTCTCTCTCTCTCTCTCTCTCTCTCTCTCTCTCTCTCTCTCTCTCTCTCTCTCTCTCTCTCTCTCTCCGCCCGGTGAACCCATTGGTCTTCAGCGAACCCTCAGAGCGGCACACACTTATATATCACAACAAAATCGACAACAACAACAACAACAACAATAAGCATACAAGCATCAAAACAAAATTCTCCATTAACCTCCTACAAAAACAAAAAAAGAAAAAAATGGTAATAATTATTCATGTATATTATTGAAAAAAAGGGAAAATTCTATATGATATTTTTTATAAAAAATAAAATACGACCCACACCAACTATACCCCTGTTGTGTTACTGCTTCCTCCCTCAACCTGGAGATGCCAAGACTGGAGAACTTCAAGACAACACCCCTGCAACACCTCAAGCAGAGATCGGAGGTGCAAAAGACGAATTGGAAAACAGAAAAGGTTAAGAAGGAGGCAAGGAGTTAAGAGAGAGAAGTAAGTAAGAATTATGAAGGCAAGAGGAGGTAGGAGGTGAGAAGCAGAGGAGTAAAAGAGTTAAGGAAGAGGACAAGGGAAGGAGTTAGAAAGAGGAAGAAGCGAGGAGTTATGACCCTTAAGAGGAAGAGGTAAGGAATGTAAGAGGAAGGAGGATAAGAGTTTGAAGGAAGAGGATGTGGCAAGGAATGTAAGAGGAAGAGGGCAAGCAGTTATGAAGGAGAAAGGAACCAAGATAAATAAGAGATAGAAAGTAAGAGGAAGAAAGTTTATTGAGGAAACATTACGAGGAAGTCTAGGAATTTAAGAGTTTGTCAAGAGGTTTGAGAAATTATTAAGGAGGAAGATAAGAGTCAGGAAGATGTAAACACGAGAAGAGATGGGAATAAAGATGAAAGAATGAAGAAATAAAGAAGAAAATACATGTTCATATATTATTTGCAACCCAACATCATAAAAAAAAGAGAAAAATTAACAACAACAATAATTATAATCTTAGGAAATATATATAAAAAAGAAAAAGGTAAATAAATTAGAAGAAAACACAATTTATCTGTAAAAAAAACATGCATCTTTATTCTTTTACTTATTATCATTTCTGAGTTTTCATTTATTTATTCACAACATTACTAGGACTCTCCCAAGACACGAGAGAGAGAGACAGAGAGAGTGAGAGAGTGAGTGAGTGAGTGAGTGAGTGAGTGCATTAGCAGCAGTGAACAGTGATAACTAATACACGACACTAATCAGAAATAATGCTGGTAAAAATTATGAATGTGCTGATGATAATGATGAGAGAGAGAGAGAGAGAGAGAGAGAGAGAGAGAGAGAGAGAGAGAGAGAGAGAGAGAGAGAGAGAGAGAGAGAGAGAGAGAGAGAGAGAGAGAGAGAGAGAGAGAGAGAGAGAGAGAGAGAGAGAGAGAGAGAGAGAGAGAGAGAGAGAGAGAGAGAGAGAGAGAGAGTTAGTCAAAACACAACACCAATAACTCGAACCTCTTCTAAACCTTCGGCAATCTTAAAAAATCAATCTTTTCTAGTACCATAACATTTACAAGGCTGGTTCTGTTGCATTTCAAAGACAGATAGAGTCACTGAGGTCCCAATAAACACTCCTATAACATAAATATTCACAAAGCTGGTTCTCTCTATCAGACTCTTGCATTTCAAAGCCAGATAGAGTTACTAGGATCCCAATAAAATTCCCTATGACATATATATTCACAAAGCTGGTTCTCTCTATCACGCTCTTGCATTTCAAAGCCAGATAGAGTTACTAGGATCCCAATAAAATTTCCTATGACATAAATATTCACAAAGCTGGTTCTCTCTATCAGACTCTTGCATTTCAAAGCCAGATAGAGTCACTAGGCACCCAATAAACACCTCAATGATGCAAGGGTGGTTATAGATCTGGAAACCACAGGAAAATGACTCGTAACGCAAGGTAATCATTGTACTGACGCTTTGGGGGAGAAAAGGGATATGCCTCAGTGTAGAATAATGTATTAATAGTTAATTATATAAAAAACATCTTAGTCTATCCTAATTTTGCTTTCCTTGTCTTAACTTTAATGTATGGGGTAAGGTAACATCACTTCTCTCTACAATGGTGGGACTGTGTGACTGACTGTAGTAGTAGTAGTAGTAGTAGTAGCAGTAGTAGTAGTAGTAGTAGTAGTAGTAGTAGTAGTAGTAGTGATAGTTATAGTGTTTGAAACAGAAATATGTGTAGTAGTAGTAATAACAACAATAATAATAATAATAATAATAATAATAATAATAATAATAATAATAATAATAATAATAATAATAATAGCAAATGGTATGTATTCAGTAGCAGTAGTAATAGTAACAGTAGTAGTAGTAGTAAATATTCACAACTTTTTTTCTTCTCTTCCTGAATCTACAAGGTAAAATATACATACATACATACAGACAGACACAAGTACAGCAGCAGTGGTTCGTAAGATGGTAAGTTATCACACACTATGTATAATAAATAAATAAATAAATAAATAAATAAATAAAATTATAACAATGATAATAAAAAAGCTTGACAAATGTTGAGCAGAGAGAGAGAGAGAGAGAGAGGAGAAGAGAGAGAGAGAGAGAGAGAGAGAGAGAGAGAGAGAGAAGAGAGAGAGAGAGAGAAGAGAGAGAGAGAATATTTACCATGTCAAGTTAAAGCTTTGTTCTACGGTTTGTTCATAAATGCTTTGTTTTGTGTCAGGCTGTCACAAAAGCTTGGAATTCACTTAATAGTAGATGTCACTGTGTTGTGTATGGGCAGGGAGATGAGAGAGACAAAGAGAAATAGAGAGAAGGAGAAGCAAAAAAGGCAGGGATGAAAGACAGATAGAGACAAGAGACTGAGATGAAACAGGGAGTGAGGGAGAATAAAGAGATGAGAGACAGATGAAAAATGAAAAAAGGGAGAGATAAAAAAGGGAGAAAGACATTAAAACAAAGATGAGAGATAGATAAAAAAAGACAATGATGAAAGAGGGATAGAGAGATAAGAGACTGAGATGAAAAAGGCAGAGAGAGAAAATAGAAATGAGTGAGACAGAGAGAAAATAAACAGAGATAAGAGACAGAGAGAAAAAAAAGGTACAGAGGGAAGAGAAAGAGATGAAAAGAGGCAGAGATGAAAAAGACGGAGATGAGAAACAGAAAGAGGAAGACAGAGAAAAAAGACAAAGAAATGAGACCAAAAAAGACATGAAAAAAAGAGACAAGGACAAAAAACAAATAGATGAAAGACACAGACAAAACAAAAACAGCAGCAACAAAAAGACAGAGAAATGAAAGAGACAGACACACACAGAGAGAGATGAAGAAGGCAAAGACAAAAAGGGTCATAAACAAGAGAGATACATAGATAAGAGAGAAACACAGAGAGACAGTATAAGCATGTACAGTTGCCCAAAGATGTAAGGTGTGATGAATTGAATGATGAAATATGTTACTCCCAAGATAGAGAGGGAAATCTGGTGCACTCACTCACTTATCAAAACACAGAGACTTAAGAAAAGACCTACGTACGTTACATGGTAATACTTGCCGCGACGTGAAAAAAACGAACGTAAAATCACAAAATGGAGATAAAAAAGTAAAGCTAACTGTTGAAATGTACAGAGAAATGAGCGATCTGGCCTGAACAATTCTAAAAAAATCAGACGAGAAAAATTACAAAAAAAAAGAGAGGCGTAGATGGAAAATAGAGTTAAACGTGACTAAAATATGTGAGAAATGAGCGATCTGACCTGAACATTTCCTCTACAATAGTGATATAAATACTACTACATACATACAAGTTGAAAAATGATAATTAAAAGCATTATTCATCCAGTACACTTGATGCAGCTGCCTGGCGGGAGGGAGCTGCGCCGGCCACACCCCAATGCACCTTAAAACTAACACACTCTTAATCGTCTTACTATTTGTGCCAGATGATTTGAACCTCTTGCGGGGAATGATATGCACGGACACACAACACAATGCAGACCCAGGAAAGCGTGTGTCCGTGCCAGAAGAGGAATGTAAGTGCTTGCCGAACACATGAAACACAAAACGTAGCCACAGAGGTCACTGCCTGTCTGCCTGCCTGTCCACCTGCCTGTCTATCTGCCTGCCTGCCTGTCCTGTGTGTCTGCTAGGTGGTGCATAAATGGGTGTTCTAAAGGGATGTAAGGATGTATTGGGTTCTGTTGAGTGAGATCAGGTTACCACAGCCAGTTCAGTGTCTTAAAGTGCCCAGTTTGGTCTTATTGATAGATCAGTGTTGGGAAGATTAAGTTTGGTGGGTTAGGTTATGAAAGCCAATATCCATTTTTTTTAGCAGTGGCTAGTTGGGATTCATTGATACATTGTTGCAGGGGAGAATCAGTTTGGTGGGTCAGGGAAGGTTATGAAAGTCAATATTCAGTGGCTAGTTAAAATACACTGATACATTACTGATTGGAGAAGTAAGTTTGATAGTTAAGAAACAATCAATACTGTTCCCTCAGCAGTCTTTGGGCAAGGTAAGACCAGTGAACACAAGAAATCTCCCCAGAAAACTAGTCCTTTCATCTGAGGCGTGAATGACAAGACAGCAAGACCACTAAGCAGACACCCATGTCATTATGAGCTTGACTCATTCTTGCAAAATACGCAATTCGGTAAGAACCGTTATATACGAACACACACAAGGATGCATCTCTAGTAAATAAAAAATATCCCTAGAAAACCACTATTTTCTATCACAAGCATGAACTAATATGCAACAAACTGACACACAAACACCCCAAGTTAAGTCAAGGGTGCACCACTATCAGACACACAGATACACAGACACTGGCAGCAGCAGTGACAATAGTAGCAGCAGCAGCAGCAGCCTCTTTATTGAGCAAACGGTAAAGGTGACTCGCCAAGCACAGGCGCCTTCACCTTACACCGTTCTGACTTCCTAGCTTGACTGATTGAGGAGAACGAGGAAGAGGAGGAGGAGGAAGAGGAAATAACGTACATCTTTGGTCAATTTCACAGCGTCTCACGAACCCAATGCAAGAAGGAATGGGATGAGACAAGACGCATGAGAACATAAACTTAAAAATACTTATACACATGACTCATGCAAATCATTAAAAAAAAAAAAAAAGAAAAAAAAAGAAAAAAAAAAAACAGCTTGCTTGTGACGTGATGATGACCCTCCTACAATGAAAACACTACAGATTAAAAAAAAAACACATGAGACACAAACAGAGACAAACCACAAGCACATCTCCATGTGGTAAATGCAAAGAGAGTGGATGCATCTGATACTAAAGTGGACATTTCCGAGTTTCACGTCAATGACATCCACTGTGGAGAGAGAGAGAAAGAGAAAGAGAGAGAGAGAGAGAGAGAGAGAGAGAGAGAGAGAGAGAGAGAGAGAGAGAGAGAGAGAGAGAGAGAGAGAGAGAGAGAGAGAGAGAGAGAGAGAGAAATAAAAAAAATAAATAAAAAACACACACGTTGACAAAGCGAGGACTAACTTCCTGCGCCAAGGACAAACATACATACAAAATGACCGCGATATAATATGTAGGTACTTAACTGGCAAAGGCATCTGAGTAATGGAGTCATCCGATTAACTGTCCTGACCTTCATTCTTCCTTATGACTAGCGGCCAGGATGCACCACACCACCTGGTACATACACACACACACACACATGCACTAACAAACTCATTAACACACCAATGCACTTACTTACTCACACACACACTCACTAACACACTCACACACACACACACACACACACACACACACACACACACACACACACACACACACACACACATACAGATGTACTCATACATGAACCCACACATACATACACACACAATAACTTATACATGGACACACACACACACACACACACACACACACACACACACACACATATACTCAAACACACACTCGTGATAACATACACACACACTAACACACTCACTCAGGCATGCACACCAATGCACAAACATACTAACACACACACACATAAACGCACTCATACAAATTCCTAGACGTACATTCACACATATGCACTTGTTGTCTTTGTGTACTGTGTCTTTGGTGGCCTTGTCAAGTACGTCATGAGTATGTCTGTATGTTTGTGTGTTTGTTTTTTTTGTCACTTTTTTTAATTCCTAAGCGTTAAAGTGCAATGTGTAAATTTTCTGAATGTTGTAGTGGGAAATTTTTGTGCTGTCTGTTCTATATTAAGGTGAAAATTCTCATCTTTTCTATGCAGAAATTAAATACGAAAAAAAAAAAAACAATGAAAAATAGTAACTCATCTCCCATCACAAATTTTATCCTTGAGAAACATACAACCAAATTTCCAATAAAAAATAACACTAAATAACCTTCCATTAATAATTTCACCCACTAAAAACACCATTTAATCTTCCACCAACAAACACACCATGGTCTATTTATGCTCCATCAACAAACACACCACACACACAGACACACATCACAGCACACAGCAAGATATCTTAGTAGTACCCACAGCAGCAGCATTCACTCACTCACCCACTACAGCATAACCAGTCTAGCTTGCCGCCTCACACACAGCCACATCTCTGAATCTCCTAGCCTGTATTCAGAAACGCTATGCTCTCTCACCACGACTATCCTCAAAGGCCACAGAGATGATTAGCTAGGTTCTCAAGAGTGTTTCTCCTTTCAATAATGTAGAAGTATTGTTAATCTGTCATTGGAACTGTAAAAACATCCTTGAAAACCTGTGTAGCTTGAACTAGAGGCTTTTGAAAGTAGTGGAAGTACAGCCAGATGTGTTTTAGAATACAGGTCTTAGATTCATCAGTGCAATATCAAACTCTCAACACACATATAGTTTTAACCTGATCTCACACTCACTTCTCACACATAACCTTATCTCCCAACATGTGACCTTTTTTATCTGCACAACCAACTTATCTATTTGCATACAGCTGGCGTTCGTATGTTTGTCTCTAGTGGTGACGGGAATACAGGATGAGCGATGAGTATGTATCAGTACTTGGTGTATGATGTGTTTGACTTAAGACCTAAAAGGTATTGAGTTATTTCATTTATTTACTTTATTTATTCATTGACTTTTCTTACGACAATTAATTTTGGTGGTGTATAACATTTGTGCATAATATTTTTTGTGGCTTTACTTGTAGATCTAATGGTATGCACTTTGCTATGTCTATATGACGAAAGGCATTATTTGCACACACTTTACAACACTTCTAAGAGACAAATTCTTTATATTTTTTATCCTTCAGGTTTTTCTGTAATAAAATCTTGCCATCTGACTGTTTCTCCCCTTATCTTCATTGTCTTACTGCCCTATATAGACCTGAAACCTTCCTGCAGATTTCCTTACATTCTTACACTAATTTGCTCTTGTATCCTGGTCAACTGGCTAACTGGTAAACTCTGGAACTCCCTGCCTGCTTTTGTATCTCCTCCTACCTTTGACTTGGGCTGTTTCAAGATTGGATATGGTCACAAGCCAAACACACCAATACATTCCACTCCTGACCAGTTTTGCAGTACCTCCCTCACACTCTGAAGAAAGTACAGTCAACTCTCATTATCCACAGTTTCAGTTTCCACAGCTTCAGTTCTACATGGGTTCAAGTAACAGGTGATGAAATGCAGCCTACTTGTGCTCATTGCTTTTCTTTCTTTTTTTTCCCTCACATGCCTCTGAAGTACAGTCATCTCTTGTTATCCAAAGCTTAAGTTTCCATGGACAACTGCCGACCACTAATTCAGGAGGCGATGAGAGGCAGCCTACCAGTACTCATTACTATTTTTCTTTATTTTCTTTAGTTAATTGATGAATAAAAATGTTTGCAATCATATACATGGTTTTGCTAGGCAACCTACCTGTGCTCATCACTATTTTTCTTTATTTTCTTTCAGTTAATCAATAAATAAAACATTTGCAACAAAGTACATCAGTTTTCTTAACTTCATCAGGGTTTTGGGAGCTCATGGGTGTTCTTAAGATGGAGCACTAATAGTTATCTGACCCCTGTGGATAACAAGATGATTTAACTGCAAAACTAGACAGCAACAATACTTATCCCTCAATCCACATCTCCTTCACCTTCCTATTAGTCACAGTGTCCATGTTTGTGTCTGTCAAGTGTCCAGCTGTCACACACACGGCTACACACATCCTCTCAGTAGCAGCCACTGTCTCCTTAGGTCTATGCTGTTTTTTTTTCTGTTTTATCATTGGCTGCACCATCTGGGAATGTTTACAAGTAACTTAGATATATTAAAGACTTCTTCTACCTATGTACAGTGAGGCTGGGGGCGTATGTGCAATGAGGAGGAGGAAAAGGAGAAAGAGGAACAGATTTAGTGAAATGATAGTAATAATAGACTGAAGGAAAAAAAACTCTGAATGTTGAAATTTGCTGGAATGAAAATATAAAATGAAATTTTATTGAAATGCAATAATGACAATATGAAAAGAAGGAAGGAGGGAATAGAAGGTAAAAATATATTATATATAAGAACAGAAAAAAAGGAAAGAGGAAACAAGAAGAAGAGAAAGAATCTTTGGCTAACCTAATACCCACATGAAACTTGGTGAATGAAGATGTAAAAGAAAAAAAAAAAAAAGCAATAACGAAAAAAAAAAAAATGAATGATAGTGTGCTCCTACAAAATATCATAGCTACCTTAAAAAAATAAATAAAAATGCTGATACACACACACACACACACACACACACACACACACACACACACACACACACACACACACACACACACACACACACACAGATGCACAGACGCAAAACACTAACAGACAAACGGCAAATAAATCACCTTCTCTCAGTCACGGTCCAACCCTGAACAGCCAAACACAACACAAAACGCGCCCAAACGCCGACCAAACCAAATGCCACAACACAAACGCATGGTAGTAAAAACAGCACCCTAGCGTTCCATAATACGAGTGTCCATCCACCTCAGCCGGGAAATAAATAAATGCTTGACGGACAAAGGAGTCACTTGGCAAAGCTGGAAGTGTGTGGGGGTTGCCAGATTCAAGATGTTTTTTATCACCATATCTAGTGCGTCTCGTGGGTCATTTTTGGGGGTATAGTGGTTGAAATTGCCTTAGAAATATCTATTAATAAAACATGTGCTTTTAGACCTCAGATATTTGAATTGTCATGGCATAGCTAATATAAGATGCAATACTTAACTTCCATTATATATGTAGGGCAATATTTGGGGGCATGTAAGTTATTTAAGCACCCCTAAAAAAAAAATTGAATAGAAGATGACTTTTCAAATAACTTTTCTCATATTGTTAGCACAATTTTGGGTCATATAAGTTATTTATATACCCCTAAAAACACCTCTAACACAAAATACACTTCTCAAAACAACTTTCACCATTTTTGGGGTCATAAAGTGATGGAAATACCCTTAAAAACACCACAAACACAAGTTACACTTCGTAAAACAACTTTCACCATATCTTTAGGGCAAATTTTGGGCCATGGAGTGACTGAAGTACCCTAAAAAAACAGCTGTAATATAAAATGCATTATTTACACAACTGTCACTGTACCCTTAGAGAGACTTAGGGCCAGAGAAGTTATTCAAATACCCCTAAAAACATCACTAACTTTCCAGACTCCCATAATATACTCACAGCATCTCAAGAGCATAAAACTCACATAAAAATAAATAAATAACCCCACAAACACATCTTCAACACAAAACACACTTTAGCAACTCAACCAAGACTCCCTGGACACTTCAACACACAAGAAGACCCAACAAACACACTCTTGATCGCCAAGGACACAGGGAACGCGAGGACACAAATCACCTTCCTGTGACTGAGAGATAGCATTGGTAGCAGTAATGGTAACAAAGGTCCTGGCAAGGGTTTAGACATACTGGTACATGTCGGACTGCGAGAGGAGAGGCTGTTTGTCTTCTGCGGATTCAGCCAAAGTGTAAACCCTCAGCCAGTCGGTTCTGTCGGGCTTGAGAAGGCCAAAGCACGTCCAATCGAGAAGGTCCTGAAGGTTACGCCACACGCCGCGGTGGAACGGTGACCGAACCTCACCCTTCTTCCCGACCTGAGGAGACAGACAGGCACTCACTCACTCACTCACTGGGATGGCCACTCATTCACTCACTCAGAAAGGAAGGAACGAAGGAAGGAAAGAAAGGGCATACACTCACTCACTCACTGGGAAGGCCTCTTACTCACTCACTCACTGGTGATGTTTGGCTTTTCTCACCTCACACACACACACACACACACTGCAGAAACTTCACCCCTCAAAACATGAAACAAGAACATATCAAATCTTTTCCTGTTCATCCCAATGGCTCCCTTAGTGCATCAGGATTAGCACAGTGCCCCTGATGAAAGACACTGGCTATGGCATCAAGGAACCGTTATCCTGAGCAGATACCCTTCCTAACCTCAAAAAACTGTTGAGGATTCCAACCCTGAGGAACCCTTGGCCTTCAGAACAAATCACCATTGAGCCCATCCCAATAGAGAAAACTAATGAAAAAATAAATAAACAAATGAAAATAAACTCACAATCAATTACACACGGGTGGTGGTTGTGGTGGTGATGGTGGTGAGGTGTAGTGGTGGTGTTGCAGAGTCAGGGTGTTGTGTCTTGGTAAATTTGGATGTACTTACACCCAAGCACTGTGAATAAAGGTGTGGGCTTGGTGTAGATATCTTGTGTGTGTGTGTGCGTGTGTGTGTATACCTTCTCCCATACAAATCCAGATAGAGAGAGAGAGAGAGAGAAATAAATAGATAGAGTAATAATCAGATACACGATAGATAGAAAGAATAAAAGAAAGACACACAGACAGACATACAGGTAAGAAAACAAACAGTCACTCACCTGGAAATGCTTATATCTGTAGCAGTTCATGCGCTCGTTAGTGGTCATGCCCAGGATCAAAACCTGTGGGGATAACGAAGGTTTGCACAGGTGAGTAACATAAGTGAGTAAAACAGGTAACAGTAAACATTCATCAGAGAAATAGGAACATAAAACCACAAGGGAAGCTGCAGGAAGCCATCAGGCCTACATGTGGCAGCTCACACACACACACACACACACACACACACACACACACACAAAGAAACTGTATATAAAAAGAGCTAAGGTGTGTGTGTGTGTGTGTATGCAAGGAACATTCACAGCTTGAAAGATAAAAATGACAAACTAACTTTGAAAACAGGGCACTACAAGCTTGATAAGAACACACACACACACACACACACACACACACACACACACCCACCTGGTACAGCTGACATCCAAGCAGTGTGGCAACCCAGGCAGCATGAAGCACAGCATTGGCAGCCACCCAGGCCACCCAAGGCTCACATGTACACACTGCCCCGAGACCTGTGGCAAAGGAAAGACATAAGAATATTAGAACATCCAATTCAGAGGCTGGAGGAAATACAGAGGCACAGAGAGAAAAGAAGAAGAGAGATAGAGGAAAGGTGATAGAAAACATTAGATTTACCTATACAAACACACAAGAACAGTGCTCTCAGGGGTTAACACACTTCAAAAACACAAGAAAATGCAGAAACAGGCAGAGAAAGGGAGAAAAAAGGGAGGAACTGAGGTAGAGAAATGGTAAAGGAACCCATCACACCTACCTAGACAAACCCAGAACCCTACCACACTCTACCGCACTCTACTGCACAATAACAAAACCATGAGGGCTTGACTTACTTGACCAGATACCTTGTTTAAGGAAAAAGACACTGCAGGCACCGTTCCAGAAGTAGAAGCAGCCCTGTACCATGAAGCAGCTCATTCCACACAGCATGATCAGGTAGCCAATGAAATACTTGAGGTTGTTGGCGCCTGAAGGAGGAACAGAAGAGGAGTGGTGGTGGTGGTGGTCGGGTTTGAAGGTTCTCTCTCTCTCTTTAGGCATTTTTTATCCAATCTCACTCACTCAGTCTTTCAGTCTCTCCCTTTAGTTATTTTTTATCTAGCCTTCCTTATACTCTCTCTCTCTCTCTCTCTCCTAAGCCACTTTCAAACCACCTTCCCTCACTCACTCATCCTCACCCATTTCTCCCTTTCCAGCACCCTTACCTATCGCCACCCAAACACCCCAACACTCCCAAAATCTTCCTCTCCCACTCTCCCAGCCTCCCCCAGTTCCTTCCTCCCATAAATCTCTCACTCTCTCATGCTCTCACTTACCTATGCAGTTTCCAACCCAGGGGCAGTGATGGTCAAATTTAGCAATACATCTATTACACACTGAACAATGCTTTGATCTGATTGGCCGGCGCACCAGGCAGGTCGAGCAGAACCACTGGGGGTCAAAGCCGTCCCTCTCTGCCAGCTCAATGATCGTCTGCAAGGTCAAAGGTCAAAGTTTATTAGTATTGGTAAGTTTAAAGGTTAAAAGAAGTTATTCATTTTTTTTTATGGTTCTAGTGATAGTTTTAGAGGTTCTAGTGGAAGTTATTGAGGTTTTCTAGTGTGTTTTCATGACTGCAGTGGTAGTTCAACTTACTAACTTAATCTAAAGCACATAATCCAACCTAACCTGACCCTAACTTGACTTGACCCAACCCAACTCAAGACTAACCAAACCTAAGCACACAACCCAACCTAACCTGACCCTAACTTAACCTAACCCGACTCAAGCAGCCCCTGACCTGGTACTTCTGGGCCTGGTCCGCGGTGATGACTCCTGGATCACCGCGCCACGCCCTCACAAAGTTGTACCACAGCAGCAGTGAGGAGAGGAAGAAGAGACCTGTGGTGCTTGGCCCAGCGTATTCATGGATGTACAGAACCCACGTCACGTAGCACCAGAACTGTCATGGGGGGAAACATTAGGTTAGGTTAGGCTTATCTATTTCTTCATCTATTTTATTTCATCTTTTTTATGCAAGGGCAACAAAAGACTGATAAAAAACAAAGGAAAAAGAAAGAAAAAAGTCAACTAAAGGTGCCATGTTCTAAAGCAGGTTAGGTGAGGTTAGTTAGACAATTAGTGGAAAAGGAAAGAAAAGTAGAGGCCTGTGGTGGTTGCAGATGTATAGAACCCACATCACATAGCACCAGAACTGTCATGGGGAGGGGGTAACATTAGGTTAGGTTAGGTCTATTTTATTTCAACAAATGACAGATGAAAAACAAAGAAAAAAGAAACGAACCTTGTCTAACATAAACTTAACCCAATCCTCTCTAAACTTAACCACACCAACCCCTTGCAAACAGACTGAAGTATCTTTAGAGGCCAGACAGATGGCTAAAGAAATCACAATAAAGAAAAAAACAAACTTAATCTAGCCTAACTGAATCCAATCCTCTCTAAACTTCACCTAACCTAACCTGACCCTTGCAGACAGTCTTGTGTACCTTGGTGGCTAGGTAGACAGCCATGGGCATGACAGTCATAAGCCGCTCGTCAAAGAGGATGCGCGACACGCCATAGATGATGATGTAGAGTGCTGTGAAGATGCCGATCTTGAGCACATACAGAAGGTTCAGCTGCAGGACTAGACCCACGGCATAGAACACCAGGAAGGGAGTCCCCATCATGGTCCAGTACCTCAGTGTCTGCACAGAGGAGGAAGTGAAAGTGGATATTAATATGAAAAGGTAAGAAGGCAAGTTTCAAGACACCTATCCTCTAATTTTGATCATCCTTTTGACCTTTCTCTAGGGATCAGCACCTCAGTGGGCCTTCATTGGTACCTCAGTGTCTGCTGGGAGGAGGAAGAGGTGATTCCATCGCTACTGATGATATGAAATGCTGCTTTTAATTTAGGTTATGAATGCATTAAGTTAAGTGAGGATAGGGTGAATATCTTGCTGTGTTTGGTGAGGTGTCGAGTCTGAGGTGTTACTGGGGTCATGTCTGTATGTTTCCTTGCTGTTTGAGTTCTGAATCTGGTTAGTGATTTAAAAAGGTAAGGCACTGCAGTTTTGTGGTCATATGGTACTGTCTCTCTCTCTCTCTCTCTCTCTCTCTCTCTCTCTCTCTCTCTCTCTCTGGCTGTTTTACTGTCTCACCTTGTCGTTGGAAATTCGGTAACAAATATTGCGCGAGGATTTCTGCATCTCCTGTATTTTCTCCAGCACCTTCTTGTCCAACCACTGTGTTTTCCTCTTCATGATGAGGCTGTAGGCTGACTCCCCCTGCACCAACAACACACAGATCAGTGCTTAGTCCACCAGTGAAGAGAAGTTATTTACACACACCTTATCTTAGCTGTAGTTTATCTATATCATCCTAAATGGTAATGGATAGATAGATTAATACCAATTACCCTACCACACCCTATCCACCACCTATCCTAACCCTCACCCTGGCACTGGCAACATGAAAAAGTAAAAGAAAATAAAGATGGATAAAACAGCCATTTCAACCCACCCTATCTTACTCTACTTCACCCGACCCTATCCACCAGTATCCACCCTCACCCTGGCGTTGGCAATATCCACATTGGCGCCGTGGTTGACCAATACACTGACAGCCATGTGGTTCTTGGCGATGACAGCCCAGTGCAGTGCCGTGTTGCCATGAAGCCGGTCTGCCATGGAGGTGCTGGCCCCGAACGTCAGCAGTAGTCGTGTTGGGTCCAGACTGTAAGGTTAGGTTAGGTTAAGTTAGGTTAGGGGTATGTTAGGTTAAGTTAGGTAAGAATATAAGAGAAGCTGTACAAAGTCATTAAGCCTTTTTGTTGTCCTTGGCCAGTCTTTCTTATATAAAAAAATCTATTTATCTATCTATCTACCTATCCCACACAGGCCATCCCAGCCATCACACTCACACATGCATCATTCACAATCATTCACATTCTTAGCTCTGTCAGTCTGGTGGAAAAGGACAGTCTTGTGAAATAACAAAGAAAAGACAAATCCTCATTCCACACCCACTCCACCTGCTCATCTACACCCCATGATCCACCTAATGACTCTAAACACTCCACACCACTTCTACCCACTCCTGAACACTCCATAACCCACCTTGTGACCACATCATCACTATAAGGAGATAAGAAGCTTGGAGTATAAAAAAAAAAACATTTATTTCACCATTTTTTAGGCACCATCAATCAGAACCTCACCTAAAAAAATGAAAAAAAGAAAAAAAAATCAAAATAACACTCCATCCACTTATCCCCCCTCCACAACGTACCTAGTGACTCTATAAGCACTCCACATCAAGGGGGTCATTCCGTTCTTGTCCATCAGGTTCACGTTCGCGCCGCGGGCCACCAGGTATGCCACGATGGCTGTGTGGCCAAACTGTGCTGCCAGGTGGATACAGGAGCACCCCTCACCATCACGCATGGCTGAGTCTGCGCCGTGCTTCATCAACAACACTACCATGCCCAGGTGTCCTTGTCTGGGGGGGTTAGGTTAGATTAGGGAGTGAGGGAGTGGAGGCCTGAAGGACAGAGATGGTAGATAGTGAGGATTAAGAAATGGGAGTGAGAAGAAATACGATTGAGAAGCGAAGAATTATGGAGATGATAGGAAATAGAGAATAGGATTAAGAATTGAGAATAACAAAGATGATAGGAGGAAGAGAGAAGAAGAAGAGAATTAAGGAGTGAAGATGAGAGAGAAGACAAAGAAGACAGGAATAAAAAAGAATAGAACTGAGAGAGAACAGAACTAAAAAGAAACAGAGAAAAAGAAATAGAAGAGGAGACAGCAATAAAAAAATGAACAGGAAATAAGGTAAACTGAGAGAACAGGACTAAAAAGGAACAGAGCGAAATAGAAAGAGAAGAGAAGACAGGAGTAAAAATTGAGCAGAAAATAAAGACAAAAAAAAAAAAAAATTACAAAACAAACAAACACAAGACAACACCACCACCAACACCACCACCACCACCACCACCATTACCTTGTGGCCCAGTGCATAGGTGTGGACATCAGCTCTCCACCCACGGCATCCACCACAGCTCCCTTAGAGATGTAATACCTGCCGGAAACACCACAGGTCTTACTTAGCAGATTATATAAACACACACATACACACACACACACACACACACACACACACACACACACACACACACACACACACACACACACACAGTAAAGCTTCAGAAACTACAAGCCGAGCCACCAACCTCACAATCTCTCTCCTGTTGTTGATGGCGGCCCAGTGTAGGAGGGTCACATTCTCCCCGTCCCTCTTGTTGATGTCGTACCCGCCCTCTATCAGCTCCTTGCACCTCTCAAACGCCCCGTACTGAGGGAGTAGTCAAATATAAAGTTTATCTATCTATCTGTCTCTATGCCTAGCCAGTAATCCCACGTGGGGCTGTCCAGACGAGGCAACACTCACACACACTCACGTACGCTATTCACACTCTTAGTTTCATTGGTCTCTGGTGGAAAGGAATAGTAGTAGTAGTAGTAGTAGTAGTAGTTTATCTGTTTTATGTATCTCTATATCAGGTTTTGCTTGAATAGTTCTTCTTTTTTAATTATTTCAACTTTGACATAACTGTTATCTCTCTCTATCTCTCTTTCTGCTATATTTAACTCTTGCTCTCTCATTCCCTCACTCACTGATTTTTTTCCTTTAAAGTAAGTTTTCTTTCTTAATTATTTCATCTTACATTACCTCTCTCTCTCTCTCTCTCTCTCTCTCTCTCTCACCTGTGTGGCCTTAACAATATCAAATGTGGAGAAGTCAGAGTCTGCCGTGCTGCGTGCTGTGGGCTCTGAGTTGTGGATGCTGCCCGCCTCCTCCTCGCCGCCTTCCGTCTCCCGCTCCACCCCGTACATGCCACTCGGATTGCACGCATCCTGCCGGGAGGAGGAACACGTGACAGAACAGAGAAACAAACTGTGCAGCCACCCCTCATTGTCCCCACAGCTCAGGCAACACACAGGAAAATGCATGGAAAATTAGCGTCCCCCCCTTAAGAACACCCCTCACCCACACACACCTTGTTCAAGTGAAGAAAACTGCATGTACATGATTACAAATGTTTAATTAAATCACCCCTATGTTAATGAAAGCACACAACTATAGGGTAAATAAAAATACATTACATTTTTTCACTGGGGGAGGTGGGGGGGTTGAGGATCTGATCTCGTTTTGCCGCAACAGAAGCATGCTGATACCTACAATGCAGCCCTCCTCTTAGGTTAGGTTAGATGAGGGGAGGAGGTTGTGGGGAGCATAGTCCTTCATTAGGTTAAGTTTGGGAGCCTATATTTTAGTCATATTTGTTCCCCCAAGCAAAAAAAAACCCCTGAAACTGGATTATTTTCCCGTAGACTTTCATTAAAGGCCAAATTTCACTCATTATTGCATTCCCTGCCTGAAGACCCCTCTCCCCCACCACGACGACAAAACACTACATAAGGAGATGCTACTGGAAAGTTTTACCTCAGTTTAAATGAATTCTTAAAGGACACATGTTCTTAGCAAGCCATGTTGTGGTGTCCAGCCTCCCCTGGCAGACACTCCTGCAGCCTGGGTTGTGCCGCGCCCCCACCGTGACCACCACTGGCTTAACACACCCCACGCCACAATCTTAACCCACCGTCACCCACATGAGCCTAACCTACCCTAACCTGAAGACAGCCTCGTGTCTTTAACAGTAAAACCTTAGCTTCGCCTGACAAAACCACGCCCAAAAAACTCCTAAACCACACACAATACAAAACACCCCCCAAAAAAAAACACCAACAAAACCCAAACAAACACCAAACATGATTTAACCAAGAGACACAAACCTTCCATCAACACACCCTCCTGTTCCTCTCCCTCTCACCTTCCCTCCCCCAGTACTCGGCGCAAAATGCCTGAAACACACTAAAGTTCTGCCAGGTGTATTAATTGGCGGGGCAGAACACCTGGGAGGGGCTCACCTGGCCCATCAACTCCACGGGGTTGCAGGAAGGGTCCACCTCGCCGGCCATGTTTGTTTTGACAGGCACAGCTGATCGTGTCGTCTGCTGCGTCTGTCTGTCTGTCTGTCTGTTTGAGTAGCGTGGTCTGTCTGTCTGTCTGTCTGTTTTATTTCGTTCTGCTTTGATTTACTTATTTATTTTCTTCCCTCTGCCTTAATTCCTTCATGTACTTCTGTGTGTGTGTGTGTGTGTGTGTGCGTGTTCTTGTACAGTCAATCTCGAAATGTCTTTTAAATGCCTTTTAGAAATTCATTTGTCATATTTATCCGTAAGGCTGTCAATGTTCCTTGCACACACACACCTTGAATGATCTGTCAGGAAAACTATATTAATTTTCCTCATATATTTTTTTTCTTCTTCTTTGTTGAATTTCTCCGTCTTCTTAGTGCTGGTTATCATCTCTCCTGTATAGTTCCTGGATTCTCTCGTAATACCTTAGCGGATTTATGACACATTATCTTCCTTTTCTACATCCGAACTGTCGGTAAAAACAAAACCCGTGATACCAATATTTTACTTTCCTTCTACGCATTTGTATATCACGATCATGTTAACTCCTCGTGTGTGTGTGCGCAGAGAGAGAGAGAGAGAGAGAGAGAGAGAGAGAGAGAGAGAGAGAGAGAGAGAGAGAGAGAGAGTATACGTAAAAAAAAAAATAAATAAATAAAACAAATAAATAAAATCAAGTATAACGATATGTAACAGCACACACACACACACACACACGAGGTCACGCACACGCACCATCACAAATACACCAACCCTCTCCCCCACTACACATTGTCACACACACACCTAGAGAGTCAGTAAGGCTTAGACCACCACAGAGAGAGGACACACGCCTCTATCTCTCTGCACACAGCCTTCGGTTCCTCCTCGCTACTGTGACTCAGGCAGGTGGATAAGGATAAGAGGGAGACAGAAAGAGTGAGAGAGACACACACATACATACTTTCATCAGTGACAAGAGAGAGAAGAGAGAGAAAGTTGCTACAGGTGAGTTAATTAAGAAAAGAAAGCTGATGTGTTCTTTTCTTTCAAACTTACGATAACTTACGATAAATTTAAGTTTGAGTGAGTGAGTGAGAAACGTGCATACATACATACGTACTTCTGTCACTTGAGAGAGAGAGAGAGAGAGAGAGAGAGAGAGAGAGAGAGAGAGAGAGTTGCCAGCCAGGTGTGAGTTAAGCTAGATTTTGAAGTTGGAAAGGAGAGAGAGAGAGAGAGAGAGAGAGAGAGAGAGAGAGAGAGAGAGAGAGAGAGAGAGAGAGAGAGAGAGAGAAAGTTGTCAGTCAGGTAAGTTAGTAAGGAAAGAAAGATGACCAGAGAGAGAGAGAGAGAGAGAGAGAGAGAGAGAGAGAGAGAGAGAGAGAGAGAGAGAGAGAGAGAGAGAGAGAAAGTTACCAGGTTAAGTTAGGTTACCCAGAGCAAGATTTAGTTAAACTTTCACTACAACCTGTCTCTCTCTCTCTCTCTCTCTCTCTCTCTCTCTCTCTCTCTCTCTTCCAAATACCCCACAAACATCAACAATTTATCACTATATCATGTAATCCTTATCCAGATTCAAATTACTATCGCTTTATCTTAAGTTTAAAGCTTACAAGAATACGTGTTTATTTTTTTTTCTTCCTAAACTTATCTGAAAACCTAACTTTGTCAAACTAACTACGCCTCTCTCTCTCTCTCTCTCTCTCTCTCTCTCTCTCTCTCTCTCTCTCTCTCTCTCTCTCTCTCTCTCTCTCTCTCTGTCCAAGTGGTATTTAGAATCGTGTAACCTTTCACCTGAATTGGCAAGATGACAAGTTATTTAAGGATGAAATGTGAGTGTTTTGGTATGAAGCATGAACAAGTAATAGTAGTAGTAGTAGTAGTAGTAGTAGTAGTAGTAGTAGTAGTAGTAGTAGTAGTGATAATAATATAAATCGATGCCATACGTCATTGTTACTCTCTCTCTCTCTCTCTCTTGTCTTTTAAACCGAGGACTGAAACTCGCTCTATGATAATGAGAGAGAGAGAGAGAGAGAGAGAGAGAGAGAGAGAGAGAGAGAGAGAGAGAGAGAGAGAGAGAGAGAAAGGGAGAGAGAGAAATAACCTTGAAAGAAAACGCAAGAGGTGCAAGCGAATGACCTTAGGCACAAGACCAACACCAACAACAATCTACAAAGTTGTTTTTGCTCGCCAGCGTATACACTCAACATCTTATCTAATCTTGCCTTATCTACACGAAAGAAATGAAAAATGTATCAAGCTACCTATTAACCGTAAGAGGACACTTGTATGATTAATTAATCGTGTGTGTGCGTATGTATGCGTGTACCAACAGTAGGAGGAGGAGGAGGAGGAGGAGAACATAACCGATAACTCCAAAATCACTTAATTCCTTGTATTTCAAAGACCACAGAGGGGATCAGCCAGGTTTTCATATTTTCTTAAAAAAAAAAAAAAAGTAGAATATCTGTTAATCTATGACCAGAATCATAAAGGCACTCTTGAAAACACTGCCAGCAATTTGTAACTTGAAGGGAAAAAGAACGAAAGAAGTTTTGAGAATGAATGCAGTTCTTGCCTTCTTTCCCTCCTTCCTTCCTTCCTTCCTTCCTTCCTTCCTTGGGTGAGTTGCGTAGCGTGAAAAAACTCCCAAGAATGTTATCCCCTCTTCTCTCTCTCTCTCTCTCTCTCTCTCTCTCTCTCTCTCTCTCTCTCTCAGGACAAAGACCCGAGTCGTACATGGCAAAATAAGAAGCACAGAGAACACTGCAATTATGCAAATATAATGACAGCAAAAGGAAAGTGATGCACGTTAGTATTGCTACTACTATTACTACTACTACTACTACTACTACTACTTTTCCTCCTCCTCCTCTTCTTTCATGACTCAGGTGATGGACTAATAAATACTCTATCTACCTACATCTTCGGTAGAAAACACCCATGAGAACCTTACAAATCATCTCTGTGGCCTTTGAAAACTTAGTAACAAAGTGATTTCAGACACTATCCCTGCGAGAGGACACAGGAAGAACAGTGACCGCGATGAGCGAGCTAGCGAAACCACTATAATCTCCGTTTCCTCCCATCCCTCATTATTTAACGCCTGAAATACACAAATGCATCGAAAAGAGAACATTCCTGAGAGAGAGAGAGAGGGAGAGAGAGAGAGAGAGAGAGAGAGAGAGAGAGAGAGAGAGAGAGAGAGAGAGAGAGAGAGAGAGTGAGTGAGAGTGAGGAAAACCTGTTTATTTTGGCCTTCCCGAAAGAACCGGTGTTTCGGAATCCACGTTAAACTGTAGGTGCCTCCACTTTACGGAGTACTGTCCCTGTCCATCCCTTAACCCTAGGAAGGTGTACATCCAAATTTTTACGATTCTGGTAAACGTGTGCCGGTTGGAATCACTATAGAAAAAAAGATATACATATAAAGACGTTTTATTGATGCTAAATGATAGTCAGGTACAAAAGTAAGTATTCCTTACTACTACTAGCGAGTTTTTTGTTGTAATAAAAAGAAATTGAAAATCTGAATTTGAGTCCACTGAAAAAAATAAATAATAATAATAATAAATAATAATAATAATAATAATAATAATAATAATAATAATAATAATAATTATTATTATTATTATTATTATTATTATTATTATTATTATTATTATTATTATTATCACCTCACTTCAGCCCATGGCCTCACCACTTCTTCCCTGGCCAGTGTACGCATAAAAGTGCGTTGCACTTTGATCCCTTGTAGCTGTTTACACAGAATGAAAGCATTGGTGACAACAATATTAAGGATTCCATAGAATAGACAGACTGGCCACCGTTGAGTTTTGCGGCCACGAGATGGAGGGGTTTAGGTTTAGGTTCGATCCCTCCCCCTCCCCCATTAAGCAAAAACAGAAAGAAGCATTTTTTTTTTTTTTTTAGTTTGTCTTCTTTCTTAATTAAAACAGTACCTGCTGATTTATCTTTTTTTTTTTTTGTATTGTTTAATTTATAGAAGCTGTAGATATGAGAGATAAACGCCCTAGCCTTGTATTATGAGAATGTCTGGTTAGCCTGTTGTATTATGGGCATATATATATATATATATATATATATATATATATATATATATATATATATATATATATATATATATATATATATATATATATATGCGCTTAGGATTCAGTTAGGCTTGTCATGTCCTTGTCTTCAACATACCAAACACCCCCCCTCTTTTTTTTTTCTCTCTCTCTCTCTTGTACTGCCAAATATCTTATAACTCCATAATTTCTTTACTATTCTTTCATTACCATCTAACCCCCTATCTTTTCTCCCCATTACAAAGAAAGGGTAAGAATGGCAGGACGAGAAGGAGAGAAGAGAAAATAAAAACACATGAAAACGAGGGAACGAACCTGCAAGAAGCCATCAGACCTATACGTGGAAGACCCTGAAAGCACGTGGCAGTCTTTCTGTCCCTCTAGACACGTAGCAGTCCATCAGTCCCTATAGACACGTAGCAGTCCCTATAAAAGATGGCATTCGTGGAGGACCCGGGAATGGAGGAGTTTATGGGGCTCGATCTGACGGAGCTCAAAGTAGACCAGGCGTACCTGAAGGTGAACTCAGCGTCCGAGGATAATTTGACACTGTACAGCCTCAGCCACGCCTGCTACGAGGTAAGAGAGAGAGAGAGAGAGAGTATTATGTTTTAAGTGCTTCTAGAGAGAGGGAGAGAGAGAGCGAGAGAGCGCTTCCTTATCTAATCGAATCCGAATGATGGATTTTTTTTTTATTAAAGTTCATGATTGAGTTTATTAAAAGTATATATACGTATCTGTTTACTTATTAATCTCTCTCTCTCTCTCTCAGTATCGAGAGAGAGAGAGAGAGAGAGAGAGAGAGAGAGAGAGAGAGAGAGAGAGAGAGAGAGAGGCGGGGGATAGGGGGGGGGGCACCCAGTCAGCCTTGAGGCAGCCCACCTGACCTAAGCTGACCCACAATAATATGAAAGTAAAAGGATGCAGGTCACACACACACACACACACACACACACACACACACACACACACACACTAACGTAACCTTGCATAGACTTTCCTTCACCTAATATTACCTCCTCAAAATAATAATAAATAAATAGATTGACAAATACGAATAAATAAATAGGTGTAGATGGAAATAGGAACAAGGACAACAAAAAATGAAATAAACTCGCTTGGAAGTTTCTAACACATTCCTACACACGAAATACGCAAAAACACCAACAAAACTCCCATAAACACTCATTGAAAACCCCTAATTACACTTAAAGTACCTAAAATATACATTTCTACACCCAAAACCCTAAAAAACACCCGAAAACATCCCTTAAACACCCCAAACACCCCAAAAACACATTTAAACACCCACAAAGGAAGAGAAAAGGAAAGAAATGGAAAGGAAAAATACAAAAAAAAAGGAAAAATATGAGAATTGACAGCTTTCATATCTTAACTCCGGTGTGCATGGAACAGCAAGCAAATAATAACAGTTATAAGGTGGGTAGGTATCCCCAGGTGTTCTCAAGGTTAGCAAGTCTGGTTCAGGTAAAAATAACGGTATATTTAATCTCCTGATGTTTTTTATTGAAAGTTTAAGTTTATTCAGCCATTTCCTATCGTATTTTGAGTTATAATAGGCTGTAGTGGTAGTTAATATGTTTTTCAAGGGTCTTTTCATGATTTTAGTTGTGGTTTAGCAAGAATTCTGTGGTATCTATGGAAAAACAGATATTTTATTGAGTTTATGTTATTTTCAAGCATTTCCTATCATATTTTAAGTTATAATAGGCTGTAATGGTAGTTAATATGTTCTTCAAGGATGTTTTTATGATTCCAGTCGTAGTTTAGGAAGAATTCTGTGGTATCTATGAAAAATATAGACATTTTATTGAAGGTTTATGTTATTTTCAAGCTTTCCCTATCTTATCTTGACTTGTAATACGCTGTAGTGGAAATTAATATGTTTTTCAAGGGAGTTTTCATTGTTTTACTTGTATTTTAGCAAGGATTAGAAAGACAGACTGATTATAGTGTGTTTATTAAAGTACAATTTATTTTCAGGCATTCCCTATCCTTATCTTGACTTAGAACAAACTGTAGTGGAAGTTAATAGGATTTCCAAGGATGTTTTCATCATCAAAAGGACTGTATATTAAACTTATCCTTACTTATTATTATATATATTTACCATGTTATTCTTTTATATATATATATATATATATATATATATATATATATATATATATATATATATATATATATATATATATATATATATATATATATATATATATTTTTTTTTTTTTTTTTTATGTAGGAGGGACACTGGTACAGTGTCCCTCTGCTGATGATACCAGCCAGTGCTGGTATCATCAGCGTAGGAATGGATAGAACAAGAAGTTTGGTTTAGGTCACTGATGAATAATAAGAGAGTGGGAGACAGGACAGAACCCTGAAGAACACCACTGTTAACAAATTTAGGAGAAGAACAGTGACCATCTATCACAGCAGCAATAGAACGGTCAGAAAGGAAACTTGAGATAAAGTTACAGAGAGAAGTCAAGAGGGGAGTTAGATCTTGAAAGATTTTAGCACTTTCTGTTAATGAAGGAGTTTTGGCTGTGTATTATCTTTACTCTCATCTGTTCCTCAGTTTATCTGGTAATTTTCTTCCTCTCTTCCTTACAAAAATATAAGGAAAAACAACAAAACCCTTGAAAATAATAGTGAAAAGGTTATCTCTCATTTACCCTTTAATCTTACCATCTCCCTCTCCCTCTCTCTCTCTCTTTCTCCCTCCTCCACAGTGCCCCTTTCAGCCCCTCCTGACAGTGAAAGGCAGCAGTGAAAACTCCACTGCCCTCTCCACCCACCACCCCTGGACCTTCCTGCTGTCTGACTCCACTGAGCTCTTCCTTCCATCTAATACGTGAGTCTGTCTGTGTGTGTGTGTGTGTGTGTGTGTGTTAATTTATGTGTCTTTGTTTATTTATCTCTCTATCTATTTGTCTACCTATCTGCCTATGTGTCTATGTATCTATCCATCAGTCTACCTATCTATCATCTATCTATCTATCTATCCATCTGTCAGTCAACTAGGAGGTATTAAAATTATTATAACTAAAGGGATTAATTATACAGAATGACTTGTAAATTAAATGTGTATATATTAGCAATGTTGTGTTGTGTTGTTACTAATGTGTTGTGTTGCAGGTCTGGTCTGTGCAGGATACATGGAGCCAACTTGGGGGAGTTTGGAGTGTATGTTCTGAACCTCACGGCTGATGGAAACTGCACCTTCGAGAATCCCAAGAGTCCTGTGTTTGAGTATGGGGGTGAGTGACTGTTTAACCTAACGTATCCTAACCTAACCTTACCTAACCTATCCTAACCTTACCTAACCTTACCTAAGCTAACCTAACTCAACCCCAAGAGTCCTATGTTTGAGTATGGTAGTAAGTAACTGTATAGAAGTATTGTTTATCTAACCTAATATTACCTTACCTAGCTTAATGTATCCTAACCTAACCTAAGAAGAAAGAATGATTTGTACTAATTCAACTTGTAATAATTCAACTCCTCTTCCTTCCAATAACTATCACGTACACTACCCTCAGTCCCTCAGTGTGTCTATAAGGCATCTAAGAGGAGAGCATGACCTTCACTACTACTAACTAATAACTTCTACTTTGTATGTAAGAGGATCACTGTCCGAGCACCAAAAATTTCAACTACTACTACTAACTTCTATTCACTTCCTTCCAGCCATTGTCATCTCCATCGCTGTGTACATTGGGGTGGCCATCCTGGGGGCTGGCCTTCTCTACCTATACCGCCGCCTCACCAGACACCTCGACAGCACTGAGGCCTCCGAGACACAGGTATGCATTGCCTGTATGGGGTGGGGTGGGGGTGTCACTCAAAAGCTTTTCCTCTCATCAGCTCCTCTCCTCTTACCGACTGTCTTGAGATGCTAATGATGCTAATGATAATAATAATGATAAACTATTCAGAATAACAGGAGTGCAAAAGAGAACAAAATAAAGTTAAATGAAATAGGTAATGGTGACAATAATAATAATAATAACATATAAGGGTCATATTCTGAAACATTTTTGCGCTTTACCTTCACTACACTCAAAAGGCTCTAATTGAAGTGACACAGGTTTTAAAGGTGTTTTTTTATGGTTCTAGTGACAGATTAACAAGATTTCTACATTATCATTTGGGAATTTCTACATTATCATTTGGGAAAACATTCTTGAGAACCTGGCTTATCTCTGTGGCCTTGCAAAATAGTGATGGTGAGAAAGCAAAGCATTTTCAAAGGTATTTTTATGCTTCTGTTAACAGATTAGCAAGATTTCTACATTATCAATAGGAAAAACACTTGTAAATCCTGCTAATCATCTCAATGGCCTTGGGAAACAGTCATAGTGAGAGAGAAGAGTGTTTCAGAATACAAGATAAATGACACAGGTTTTCAAGGGTGTTTCTGTGGTTGTAGTGATAGATTAACAAGATTTCTACATTATCAACAGCAGAAACACTCTTGAGAACCCTGCTAATCATCTCTATGGCCTTGGGAAACAGTCACAGTGAGAGAGAAGAGTGTTTCAGAATAAAATCAAGCCACACAGGAGCACAAGGGCACACGTGTAACAATGAGTCATCCGTAGGTCCAGGGACTGCAGCTGGCATCCACCCCTGAGGCAGGAGCACTCCCTGGCACTGCCAAGGCACCCGCCAAGCCCCCGGCCAAACCTAGACTGAAATCCCTCGACACATTTAGAGGGTAAGAATAGCCGTCACACACACACACACACACACACGCACACACACATATAGGAGGAGGCAGTAGACACCTGCCGAAACGATAATTACTCCCAGTGAGGTGTGCAGCACTGTTCAGGGGGTGCTGTGAACTTATCATTAAACCCAGCAGTGACCTCACTGAACGTTTCCCTTTGTGTCTCACAACACAAGGGGGCAGTCACAGCCTGCCCTCTAAAGACAAAGCTCTTCCTCCACACAAAACTACAAACACCTAATAACACACACACCCTTCACTCATCATGGCGACTCCTACACCAGCCTCGGAGTCCCCATCTGGGGAGGGGACCATAAATGTCCCCAGGTCGGACTGCCTTTCTGTCAATGACCCTAAGTGTCTTGACACCCCCCTCAACTTTTTCTTCATTAACTTCTGCAACATTCGCATTTCTAAGATCTAATTTTCAACCTGTAGAACACCACCTCTCCTCTTCTAAACCTCATCTTCTTTTCCTCACTGAAACTCAGGTGTCTGAGGCAACTGACAGTAGCCCCTTTTCCAGGTTTCTATCCTTCTCTCTGTAACTTCATCTCAAGTTTCCTTTCTGACCGTTCTATTGCGGCTGTGGTAGACGGTCACTATTCTTCTCCTAAATCTATTAACAGTGGTGTTCCTCAGGGTTCTGTCCTGTCACCCACTCTCTTCTTATTATCCATTAATGATCTTCTAAACCAAACTTCTTGTCCTATCCACTCCTACGCTGATGATACCACCCTGCACTTTTCCACGTCTTTTCATAGACGTCCAACCCTTCAGGAGGTAAACATATCACGCAGGGAAGCCACAGAACGCTTGACTTCTGATCTTTCTAAAATTTCTGATTGGGGCAGAGCAAACTTGGTATTGTTCAATGCCTCAAAAACTCAGTTCCTCCATCTATCAACTCGACACAACCTTCCAGACAACTATCCCCTCTTCTTCAATGACACTCAACAGTCCCCCTCTTCTACACTGAACATCCTCGGTGCTAACTCTGTACAAGGGCCTTATCCGTCCATGTATGGAGTATGCTTCACATGTCTGGGGGGGTTCCACTCATACTGCTCTTCTAGACAGGGTGGAATCAAAAGCTTTTCATCTCATCAACTCCTCTCCTCTAACTGACTGTCTTCAGCCTCTCTCTCACCACTGCAATGTTGCATCTCTAGCTGTCTTCTACCACTATTTTCATGCTAACTGCTCTTCTGATCTTGCTAACTGCATGCCTCCCCTCCTTCCGCGGCCTTGCTGCACAAGACTTTCTTCTTTCTCTCACCCCTGTTCTGTCCACCTCTCTAATGCAAGAGTTAACCAGTATTCTCAATCATTCATCCCTTTCTCTGGTAAACTCTGGAACTCCCTGCCTGCTTCTGTATTTCCACCTTCCTATGACTTGAATTCCTTCAAGAGGGAGGTTTCAAGACACTTATTCATCAATTTCTGACCACTGCTTTGACCCTTTTATGGGACTGGCATTTCAGTGGGCATTTTTTTTATTAGATTTTTGTTGCCCTTGGCCAGTGTCCTTCCTACATAAAAAAAAAAAAAAAAAAAAAAAAACACACACACACACACACACACACACACACACACACACACACACCAATCCTGTGAAAATAGAAAGACATTTACTTAGTATTCTTGTAACCGAAAGAGAGAGAGAGAGAGAGAGAGAGAGAGAGAGAGAGAGAGAGAGAGAGAGAGAGAGAGAGAGAGAGAGAGAGACCCACAAAACTTATGAAAACTGTAAACATAAACAATTTCTCCCATACCAGACACCCTTGACACCACCAACACCTCAGTCAGCAACAAGTAACACCAAACCACACAACACACACAGAAACACACCCTAAACAACACTAACGATTTAATTGGCAGGATCAGCATCGTCATCATGATCTTCGTCAACTATGGCGCTGGCAGTTACTGGTTCCTGGAGCACGCAACCTGGCATGGACTCCAGCTGGCTGACCTTGTGTTCCCCTGGTGAGCCTCCATGACCTCTGCCTGGGTCGTTTTGTGATTGTGCATATTTTGGGACCTTTTTCTTCCTCCTCTGTGTTTCAATTGTGTCTTCTTATCCTTTCTCTTTAATTCTCTGTTTATTTTCTTTTTCCTTCCTCTTGTTTTTCTAAGTGTCTGTTCCTTTTCTTCTGTCTCTTCTATCTCTTGTTTTCTTATCTTTCTCTATTTTTGTCTTTTCTTCCTTCTCTGGTTTCTCTTATCTTTCTCTTGTCCTTTTCTTCTTCTTGTCCTTCTGTCTGTTCATCTTTTCCTCTATTTATTGCTTCTTTTGTGTTTCCTTCTCTTTCTTCTCTATCTTTCTTCCTTCTCTCATTTCTATCTTTGTCTCTCCTTATTCTTCTAATTCCTTACTTGCTCTTTCTTGTTTTTCCTTCTTTTGCCTTTCATCTTCTTATTCTAACTTTAATTCTTCTTGTTTTGTGTATCTATTAATCTATCAATCTGTGTATCTATATATTGATTTATATATCTATCTGTCTGTCTGTGTGTCCAGGTTCATGTGGATTATGGGCGTGTGCATCCCAATGGGCCTCTCATCAGCTCTCCGTCGCAACACTCCACGTCACAAGATTCTCCTCCGCATCACCAAGGTTTGTCCTAATTCATGCCCACCCTTCCATATACATTCATTCATCTATACATGTCCCTTCCTTCATGTGTCTCACCTTCCCATGCATTCATTCATCTATACATGTCCCTTCCTTCATGTGTCTCACCTTCCCTTGCATTCATTCATCTATACATGTGCCTTCACTCAAAATATTCATCCTCTATTCTGTTCTTTTATCCCTCTGACTCATAATGTCTTCACTTTCTGTTTCTTGTATTACTAACACTGTCCTCCACCACCAGCATTCCCTCAAACCACTCTTCTTTTGCATCGTTCTCAATTCAAAACAGTTTCTATTCTGTTCATGTATCTTACAACCTTGATACACTCTAATAATACCTTTCCTTTCCTCGACACTCCTAATTTTCCTTTCTGTTATCTGATGCACTCTGATACTTTCTCTCCTATCCCAAACACTACCATGCACCATCAAACTTCTGCCCAAAACAGTCTCTTTTGTTCTCTATCTTTCATCTGGTACTTTCATAACACTTTCTACTTTCTCTCATACACCTAGTACTGTTTTCCATCCCAAGCATTCCCTCAAACTATTCCTCTTTTGCATAATTTTTGACTTTAAGCATTCCTATCACTGATCCAAAACATTCGACTTCCACCCTGCTGTTCTTTCTCTCATCTCTGCCTTTTATCCCCAGCGTTCCCTCAAGCTGTTCTTCCTGGGCATCATTCTCAACTCCCTGGGCGGCTGGAACAACCTAGCCACCTACAGAGTCCCTGGCGTCCTGCAGCGTTTTGCCATCTGCTACCTGGTCACTTCCTCTGTCGCCCTCGCCTTCACACCCGCCCAGCCTAAGCAGTACCAGGTCGGTGGCAGGTGTCAAGTCATGTCAGTCATTTTTCGTTGTTCTTCCAGATTATTTAAGTAATTTCTCGCTTGTTTTCCTCCTTTTTTTGTGTAAGAGGGAGTATTGACTGGCTAGGAGGAAAAAAAAGGGGTAGGTATATAGATCCTTTCATTTCCAGGGTGTTTGGGTGATATAGAAGGTTCCTCTCTCACTGCCCTTCATGGCAGGGTGATTGTATGTGTGTATGTGTGTTTGCATGTCTCCAGTACCTCTCTCACATGTTTGTGTTGACAGACTGACATCGGGATTGCCCTGAGTGACATCCTGCACCTCCTCCCTCAATGGGGTGTTCACCTTGCCCTCCTTGCTGTCCACACACTCATCACCTTCCTCCTGCCTGTGCCCGGGTGCCCTACGTGAGTGTGTGTGTGTGTGTGTGTGCTGGGTGTGTGTGCTGGATAAGTGTGTGCTAGGTAAGTGTGTGTCCTGCCCTGCCCAGTGTGTGTGGTGCCCTGTCTAAGTGTGTGTATACTGGGTAAGTGTGTGTCCTCCCCTGCCCAGTGTGTGTGGTGCCTTGCATATGTGTGTGTGTGTGTATGTGTGTGTGTGTATTGTCCTTTATGTAAGAACAGTTCTGGCCAAGGGTGACCAAAAAGAATGCAAACAAAATTGAAAAAAGCCCCACTGAGTTTCATTACGACTGAGGAGATGCCAAGGGAGTCAGTAGCAGAAGAGAAAACAGTGAGGTCACAAATTTCAACTCCCAAAAAACAAGGAAATGATAAATTTTCACTAAGAAAAAAAAGAAAAATCATAAATTTCCACTGAAAAACCAAGGAACAAAATTTTGAGTCTTAGCCACAATACCACCACCACCACCACCACCACCACATTAAGGCAATGATACACAGTGCAAGCCTCTCCCACAGGGGCTACCAGGGACCAGGGGGTGTGGCCTTGTTCCAGAATGACACCCCTTCCCCTCACTGCATTGGGGGTGCCGCAGGGGAGGTGGACCGCTGGCTGCTGACCACCAACCATATCTACCAGAATCCGACCGCCAAGTTTGTGTACACCTCGGCTGCTTTTGACCCAGAGGGAGTGTTGGGTGAGTGTTGAGTGAGTGTTGAGTGAGTGTTAGGGTCCTCACCACCAACCACATCTACCCCACACCAAAGTTCACAGTAGCTCAGGCCATGTACATCACATCTAGACACACACACACACACACACACACAGACAAGTAAAAAATACAACATCCAACTTGATAATGAATGAACTAACTTCTCACACCACCACAGGCTCACTCACCTCCATCTTCCAAGTGTTCCTGGGGCTGCAGGCTGGTGTCACCCTGCAGTTTCACAAGTCCCACAAGAGTCGGCTGGTGCGGTGGTTGATATGGGGCACAGCGCTGGGGGCCCTCGGTGCTGGCCTCTGTGGCGCCTCAATGAACGATGGTGTTATTCCTGTCAACAAGAACTTATGGTGAGTCCATCTGTATGTGTATGTGTGGGAAGAGGTTACTTACACTCATTAGGATGACACAACTCTTTAATCTGTACCAGCCAGAGTTATCTGAGAGTCACTGAATAGCTGTATATGTCATAACTTGATATATCTTTGTGTACAGGTCCTTATCTTATGTTTCTCTTCCCTCTTTAGTCAAAAACCTATTGAGAATGACCCTGCCCTCTCATCTATACCAGCCAGGATCATGTGAAGGGTCTGAGAGTGACTGAATGGCTGTATATCTGTCATAACTTGATACATCTTTATGTTTCCCTTCCCCCCTTTCATCAAAAATCTACTTAGAATAACCCTGCTCTCTCATCTGTACCAACCAGGGTCATGTGAAGGGTCTGAGAGGTGCTGAGTGGCTTTATATCTACCTTGATTTGTCTGTGTTTGCAGGTCAATGTCTTATGTGTTCGTGACATCCTGCTTTGCCTTTTTCCTGCTGTCCTTCTGCTACGTGCTGGTGGACATCATTGGTGCCTGGTCTGGCACGCCCTTCTTCCAGGCCGGTGAGTGATGCTAGGCCACCAACTTAGGGCTCTCATTCTTAAGTCTCTCACTGCAATAAGCAAGAATTCACACCATTAAAAGTACTGCAGGAACTCTTTGCAAACACCTACAAGAAAGAGGAATACATTAAAAGATTAGATTTTCCAGTGTATAGCCAGTGGAATCTTTAGTGGTGGCTGTAGAAGAAATGAAATATTCCAGCATGGTTTGGTATTAAGGAACCCTGTGTCAGATAGCAGTGGAAGGCTTAATGCTTCGTCATCTTGCCTCAGTTATCTTAAGAACATAAGAACGTGAGAAGCTGCAGGAAGACATCAGACCTACATGTGGCAGTCCTTGTGCATCAGTAAACATAGCTAGAGAAATTGCTTAGTGTTTGTGGAATCAAGGAGAGACTGTAAAGCTAATCAAACCTAACCAAACCAAATTAAACCAAATATAGTGAGAGAAATAGAGGAAAGAAGGAAATGCAGACACATTTAGCATTTATAGAGTCAAGAAGGTAATATAAACCTAAGCTACCCTAACCTAACCTGTGTCTGTGCCGGCAGGAATGAACAGCATCTTCTTGTACGTGGGGCACAACGTCACCTATAACATGTTCCCGTGGCACTACCAGGTGGGCCTCATGAACACCCACCTCAGCCTGCTGGTGGAGACACTCTGGGGCACCACTCTCTGGGTCATCACAGGCCTCTACCTCCACCACAAAGGGAAGTTCTACACTGTGTAAGCCTGGCAAACTTATCCAGGAGAACTTTGTGTCTTGCATCAAGGGGAACTAGTGAGAATCTTTTCAGTTTTGGGTGCTGCGTGATTTCGTTCTTCACTGTAACACGTATTCAGTTATCTGTGACTGGGCTGTACCCCTGCCACAAGGAAAAATGCTACACTGTGTAAATCTGGCAAACTTAACCAAAACTGTGTCACAAATTGAAGGGAACTGGAGAGAATGCTATCATATTTTAGTCTTGTGTGTGGTGTCATTCTTCATTCCCAGATAGACTCAATATCTGTGACTGACTTCACCAGGAGAACATTGTCTTGCATTGAGGTGAACTGTGCAACAAATTGAGGTGAACTGGAGAGAATGCTGTTATAATGATTTGAGTCTTGTGTTGTGATAATCCTTCATTCCCAGTTAGGTTGAGTTACAAGTGTCTGGGGCTGCACCTCCCCACACCTTCATGAGAACACTGTCTTGCATTGAGGTGAACTGGAGGTACTGCTGTCATAATTATTTGAGTCTTGTCTGTTATGATAATCCTTCATTCCCTGGTAGGTTCAATTATCAGTGTCTGGGGCTGCTTCTCCCCACACCTTCAAGAGAACAGTGTCTTGCATTGAGGTGAACTGGAGAGAATGTTGAATTTTAAGCCTTTCAGTCTACAGGTTGTCATGGAACTTAGTGTCTTCATAATCTTTAAACATATCAGCATCCTGTCTTGAATACTTCCACCAGGCTGCAGTGGAAGTTGCATTCCAACCCTACATAGGTAATAATATAGGTTCTTGTGGGTGTGTCTCCCACTGACAGAGTACAGTTTTGTTCAGCTATTAATGGAATCATGAAGACACCCCTAAAAACCCCAGTAACTTCCACCTTGCTTGTCAAAGAAGCCAAATGCTTTTTATATTAGCACTACTCTTGTTGTTTTTACTTTTTATTAAAGATTTAGCTCTCTCATTTACTGATGTGATGTAATGAGTGCACCAGTGATTTTATAAATGTGTAGAAATACAACTGGCTAGTTCAGTTCTTCCTCAGTCCTGTTATGCATGTAAGTGTACTTAGACACCTGACACTGGCAAAGGGCAACAACTTCTGGGTGGGTGAAGGGATGGCACGGTGGCCCTGATCCTGGCCAGCATGTCTGTGTGGGAAGGGAGCGGGAGGGGTGGGAGATTAATGAGTACTGGGGACACTCGGGTGGTTAATTAAACGGCTGGAAGCATGCAGGCCATAGCGGAACCACCGCCATCAGCTGCGTTCCCTCCTGTGTGGGCTTTGCAAGGGCTGACAGGGTAGATGGGGAGATAGACAGACACACACTGACAGATTGATTGATAGGTAAACAGACAAATGATTTTACTGACATATATTAGACTGATAGATTGACTGAGGTAGATCAACAGATGATTCTACTGACATTAACCTAAAAAAAAAGAATAACTAAATAGATGGATTAATAAATACAAATATGAAGATTAATTGATTAACAGATAGATTAATAGATTAATCAGGGGGCACTGGATACACAGGTAGATGGATAGATAGATAGAATAATTCATAGGTAGATAAAGATTAATTGATAGATAGACACATAGGGTAGATTGATGGGTAGATAGATGATTTAATTGACAACATATACATTAACTAGACAGACAGACTGAAACATGGATAGATGGATAGATAAGTATGTGCATAGATAGATAGATGGACAGATAAATCCAGTGACTAGTTTAAATTTGGCGCCTGATTTGGTGCTATGTGGATATTTTGCCATTTACAATAATAATAGCTTATAATTTAATCTTATATGTTCATAGTTATTTTATATTACTGTAGTATAATGTGAGACTAGTTGGTGCACGTTACTGAAAGTTGAAGAATATTTAAGTGTGTAGTCCACGCGGCATCAACAGTGTGTGGCAGAGGAGAGGCAGTGTTTAAAGGGAGCTCGTGCGGTGACGTCTTATTTAACCTGGATTTTTTTAGTGAATAAGACTGTGACACAGGCCACGGTTACCTGTGTCTACTGGTGCAAGGCTGGTGCCCGCTAGGAGGTGCCTCGGGGGTCCAGGAGTCTGCTTATAAGGATCAGGAAGGCGTTTACTGTTGGTGAGTGACACGCCCACCACTTCTTACAGACACAGTGACTTCGATTTATTTTAGTGCACATGTATTCTGTTATATCAGCATACTTGTTTACCATTAATGTTCATAAGAAAACAGTATTACGAAAACAGTCCATAGCTGATCAGCGTCAAGGATTAAATTTAGTCCACTTTTTAATTAGACACACACACACAGCCGAAATTTATCCTGAAAATCAATAAATAGCCTCCAAAATAACGTTTAGTTAGTAATGAGTGGTTGCAATGATCAGGGTATAGTCGCCATATAAGGCTTTGGAAGAAAAAAAAAAAAAAAAAAAAAAAAAAAAAAAAAAACAGACCTACCTTGGAGGTCATGATTGTTGAAGGCCGTGTATTGTGGTGCTGATGCGATGATGCACATGAGTAGAAGGCTGATTCGCCATTATTCTCCAATCTCATGAACTCTGCACAACAGCGGCCGTCTTTGTTTTGGCCGCCATATTGAACTTGTCAGAGCCTGCCGGATTCTGATTTATTCTCAATTTTCTGATTTTTTTTTACTTAGGCTTATAAGTAGGTTTTTATGGTTCTAAAAATGTGTGTGTGTTTTTTTTAAAGTATTTTTCTTACTTGTGTTCAGTGAAACGTGCGGGTTTTGTGATTTTTCATTTTATAGAGTTGGTTGTTTTCGGCCCATTTTTGGAACATGGTCATTAACCTTTTTTTTATTTCAGCCGCTAGTTAAGATTTTATTACTTCTAAAAATTGCTCATGACTTTTTAAGTGTTTCCATGTCTGTTAAGTTAAATATGGAGACTTTACAGAGATTTATAGCCCCGTTCAAATCGGTATTTTGAGCAAATCGGTACTTTTTGTATTCTTTATTTCAGCTTGTTGCTAACTTTAAATGATTTTAAAAAACAGTTCATATTTTTTAAACTATTTTTCTTACCTGTTAAATAACATTTGTGGACTCTAGAATTGTTTTTTGATCTCATCAATGTTCCAATATTTTTCCATAATACTTTTGAAAACTACTTTATTATTCCTGAGGTTTTGAATGCTTTTATATTTTTGGTATTATTTAAAGTTTATGGCAATTCATAAAATATAAGGCATTCTGGCCTAGCTCCATTTTTTCGAGGGGTCATTTTTAAAATGAAATACGTACGCACGTAAATTACTGTTTTTGTGACGTCATCAACTGATCTGTGACGTCATCGCCGCCATGGCCCGGGAGCGGGAGCTTCATCAGTTTCTCACCGTCAATATTTACGGTAATTTTCAATGTTTTTCAGGTATTCCTATGTGTTTCTAGACTCAGGGGTGAAGAGAGGAGTAGGAGGAGAAAGAATAAACGGGAAATGGAGGAGGAGGAGGAGAAAGAAAGGAGGAGAGGTGGTGGAGGAGAAGGAAAAATAAGGAACTGTTAAGAAAACAATATTTAGCTTAATTTCCTGTGTTTTCCAGGTATTTTCAGGCGTGATGGTGGTAGTAGGAGTAGTAGTAGTAGAAGTAGTAGTAGTAGTAGTAGTACTAGTAGTAATAGGCAGAGGAAGAAAGGAGGTAGTATGTATGAGAGAAGTATGAATTACAACTACAACTACAACCACTACCATTTTCACTACTCAGTCAGTCAGTCACTCGTATCGGTAGCTAATTAGTCATC